>NC_083403.1:16906264-17123764 GCF_020745735.1 Hemiscyllium ocellatum
CAAGGGTCAGGGTTGGACCACAACCTTTCACTTTATAAATTAATGATCTAGATGAAGGAACAGAGAGCATTCAGGCTAAATTTGCAGAAGATACAAAGATAGCTGGAGGGACAGGTAATATTGAGGAGGCGGGAAGGCTACAGAAAGAGTTAGACAGGTTAAGAGAATGGGCAAAGAAGTGGCAGATGGAATACAATATGGAAAAATGTAAAGTTGTACACTTTGGTAGAAAGAATAGAGACAGACTATTTTCTAAATGGGGAGAAAATGCAAATCTTATGTGCAAAGAGATTTAATATCCTAGTCCAGGATTCTTTGTAGGTTAACATACAGGTTGAGTCGGTAGTTTAGGAAAGCATATACACAATGTTGGCATTTATTTTGCAAGGGCTAGAATATAAAAGCAGGGATGTACGTCTGAGGTTTTATAACACTCTGGTCAGACCACATTTAGAACATTGCACAATTTGGGGCCCCATATCTCAGGATGGATGTCCTGGCCCTGGAGCAGGTCCAGACGTGGTTCACGAGAATGATCCCAGGAATGAAACATCTGAGGAATATTTGAAGACTCTGAGTCTATATTTGATGGAGTTTAGAAGGATGAGGGGGAAATCTAACTGAAACTTAGAGTACTGAAAGGCCTGGATAAAGTGAACAATGGGAAGATGCTTCCATTAACAGTACAGACTAGGACCCAAGGGCACAATCTTAGAGTAAAGTGAAGACCCTTCAGAACGGAAATGAGGAGATAGATTCATCACTCTGGCTGAAGTAGTATGAAATTCATTGCCGCAGACAGCTGTGGAGACCAGGTCATTGAATATATTTAAGGCAGAGATAGATAGGTTCTTGATTGTTAAGGGGATCAAAGGTTATGTGAAGAATAGGGTTGAGAAACTTATCAGCCATAATTGAATGGTGGAGTGGACTTGATGGGCTGAACAGCCTAATTTCTGCTCCAATGTCTTATAGTCTTATGTCTGGCCACAGATATGCTCCATCAATTAACACCTCGGTACATTCCCTTTCTATAAAGCTTCTGCCCTGAGCTGCTGCATCACTGCTTGGTTCGGGAATTGGACTGTCTCAGATTCAATGGATAGCGAAGACAGCTGAGAAGATCACTACAGACACTTACATCCCACACTACATCACAAAGGCTAAGAGCATTATGGAAGATCCCACACACCCCTCACTCAAACACTTCTCCCTCCCACCACCTGACAGAAGATACTGGAGCATTTGGTCTCTTCACGGCCAGACTGTGCAACAGTTTCTCATCAGGCTCCTTAACTCTGTATGATTGGACTCTTTTCCTTTGGAAATTCTTTGCACAACATCATTCTAGAAGCAATGTCTATTAATTATCATTTTTTTATCACATTGCAATTTACATGTTTGGTACTTCTTATGCACTTTATGCTGCCCTTTGTATGATCACGTAGTTTGTGCTGTCCATGTAGCATCTTGGTCCTGGAAGAAAACTGTCTTGTTTTTAAACTCTATCAGTTGTATATTAGATTAGATTAGACTTAGATTAGATTAGACTTACAGTGTGGAAACAGGCCCTTCGGCCCAACAAGTCCACACCGACCCGCCGAAGCGCAACCCACCCATACCCCTACATTTACCCCTTACCTAACACTACGGGCAATTTAGCTTGGCCAATTCACCTGACCCGCACATCTTTGTGACTGTGGGAGGAAACCGGAGCACCCGGAGGAAACCCACGCAGACACGGGGAGAACGTGCAAACTCCACACAGTCAGTCGCCTGAGTCGGGAATTGAACCCGGGTCTACAGGCGCTGTGAGGCAGCAGTGCTAACCACTGTGCCACCGTGCCGCCCACTATGGCAGAAATGACAAATAAAAGCTCTTCTGACTGTCTAAAGCCCAGCTGATTTTATGCTGATCTTGTGTACATCAAGAACAGCTGATCTCCACTGAACCTAGGAATAAACTCAAGTATCATATGATGTGGAGGTTCTGGTGTTAGACGGAGCTGGACAAAGTCATACGTCACATGACACCATACGTCAAACCTGATTATTTGACATTACAAAAAAGTTTGGAGCACTACTTCTTCGTCAGGTGAACAAGACTTCACCTGATGAAGCAGCAATGCTCCAAGAGCTATGATTTCAAATGAACCTGTTGGACTATAATCTGGTGTTTTGTGACTTCTGACCAAGTATTTTAACACAATCTTGAACACAGTTCAAACCCACAATAGGCAATTTAGTACTAGGTTTGGAAGCAAGTTTACAAAGGAAGACATTAGTGAAGTCCTCCAACTATTTGATTTTTACTTTGAGAATTCTGCACTCAAACAAAGGATAAATTCCCAAGTTTAAAAATGACACTAATTCAGGGCAGATATAGCAATTACAGAAGAATAAAACCAATATGAGCATCATTTTCCTTCTAACAGAAAGAAATTGACTCAGCCTGCTCAACTTGAGCAAGTCTGAAACAGATCAAGGTGACGCTATTTTTCAATGCGAAATTATGAGCAATTTTTACCATCAGCTCACATCTAATAAAAATTGGGTTCGCCCAAAGAACACAGCAGTACAGCACACTCTACAACCCACTAAACTTTCTGACACACAATAGTTTCCTAAATTAAAAACTTTGCAATCCCTAGCCCTCTATCCTCCACTTATCTGTCAAAACGGCTCTTAAACATTGCTATTGTTTCTGGTTCCACACCTCCTCTGGCAGCGCATTCCAGGCACTTACCACTGTCTCTGTAAAATCTTGCCTCTCAAATTGTCTTTTAAGCCTTCCCCCTTTTTACGTTAAACTAAGGTGGTAGCTCATCACTGTCTCAAGGACACCTAGCAATGGGAAGTAAATGCTAGCCTAGCCTAGCCAACACCATCAACATTCACTGAAAGAACAAGTGATTTACTGGTCAATAGAATACACCATGTTGCAGTGTTAAAGGACACTTTCATTATTTGATCAGTCTTTGCAGCAAGGTGGCAATATTTCTCAGTGCTCAGGTAAATTTCATCTTGCTCAATGCTCACACCAAGTTGTCTGCAGCTTTTAGCTAAACTGCACTCTCAAAACAGGCATTATCACTACATGACGTTCTAATTAAGTGTTTATTTTTCTGGTCAGAGATTGGAAAATCAACATGCATTTTTCTTTAGTAAACTGCTCATAGAAACATCAATCATATTCCCTAAATTTATGAAGTTTTTAACCATTTTTCAAATTAAGCCAAATGACCAGGAAAATAAAGTGTAATTAGCATTACTATGTCTATTTATATTATTTACAAACTGCAGCTGCACTACATTTTTGGTGAAGATTTTATACATTGTGACCAATACTTTGGGCTTCTACTGATACACAAAGCATACAAATCATTTGCAAGCATTATATTAAATATTTAATGATTTACTCATTTCAATGCGTACTTTTAGCTATGGAGGTCTTGGATGCAGGGTGAAGGCAACTAAGTGAGGGAAAGCAAGTTTCTTACATTTGAAGATCACCTTTATTTCCACATTAATTTCTTAACCAGCAAAACAGAATGAATGGTGTATTATAGAGAAGAGAATTAGGATAAAATATTTCTTTGTACCATAATAGGAGCTCTGCAGTATGAGAAACTTTGATAAGAAAAAGATTGAGGCAGAAATCATTACATTTTCATACAACAAATTTCAATGGATATTTTTAATAGCAAAAGAGGAATACAAAACTTTCAATCATTTTAAAAAGCTGGACAATGAGCCAGAGGACTCCTACGCATGTCTAAAATTCCATAATGGAGTACTTAGACAAATTAATCTTTGAAATTTGCAAGAGCTAATACAAGCGTACTCTACAAGAAATAATTGCATGATGCTATTGTGGAAACTAAGTTCAACCACAAACTTTAACATTCTTTTAGAGTCACTTTGATATCAAGCAAAATTCATGCTGCTCCAAAAAATGTAATGTTAAGAATAATGTTTGATCTAAACTATCTTCAGGAGCACCACATCCTAAATAACCACTGTAACTGTGTGAAGAATTCCTAATCTTTCACGGAAATAGATCAGAATTTTAAAAATTAATCCACAGCCAAAAGTCAAGTTATGTCTTCTTAGCATTTTATCATGCAACATTAAATTTGCACTGTGTCTTTGTGAAAAGCAGATTTTTTTTGAAAACAAAATTATGCCTTAAACACAAATCTGGATTGATTCATATAGTACCTACACAGATTTCAAAAATATTACAGTTTAATTTCATACAACAACATTGCATGGAAAACATTTGGACAGCAGCAGTTGAAGGCTCTCTCATCACGGTCTGTTCAAAATCAATAGCCCAATGGGAAATAAAACTAAAATACTGGAATTTAAAATATCTTATTGTTAGGGAAAGTTATAGCTGTAGGGATATTATCAGTTTTTCTAGTGGGTAATAAAACAAATTTAATGATCTTATTTCATATTTTCCTATTCATGACAAATTTCACTGGTTTGTAGACCACAAATGCAACTGGAAAAAACGGTAAAATGCTAGGACGATACAGATGTATCATCACAACATACTTGTGCAACGGTATTAAAATGATGTAAAATAGTGATATTAATGTGTATCAGGACTGTTTCTGTATCAGATACACAGCCTGAAAGTTAACTACTAACCTGTGCACCTCTTGTCAGCACATGATAGAACAAGATGCCAAATAATCGTGCTAATTCACTCGTCCTTCCAATCAAATCCAGTTGTTCCAGCAACTGTACGTTTCCACGCACACGGCAAACATAATGGTCAACCATTTTCCACCTACAGTAAAATGAAACACAATGAACACCGGAAGCAGCAAAACACTCCATAAAACTAATATTTATTGCAGCATTAAGGTTACAAAGAAAATCTCACTTGTATCTTCACACAGTCCCAAGTTCATTTTTGTTCAGTAGAGCAATTATTTCTCATTTCAAACAGAAAATAAATCCATCCCCCTCTTTTCTGTTCACCAAGATGGACACTGTAAACTTTGGGATAAATGGAATACTTTAGGGTGAGAGGGGAAGATTTAAAAGGGACCAGAGGGGCAACACTTTCACAGAGAGTGGTGCATGTATGGAATGAGCTGCCACAGGAAGTGGTTGAGGCTGGTACAATTACAACATTTAAAAGGAATCTGGATGGGTATATGAATAGGAAGCGTTGAGAGGGATATGGACCAAGTGTTGGCAAATGGGACTAGATTTAATTTGTTCAGCCTGGACGAGTTGGACCAAAGGGTCTGTTTCCGTGCTGTACATCTGACTCTGTATATTGTTCACTGCAAGTTAATTCCAGACATGAAAGATTTGAAACAAAAGATTTGCCAATACTAATGCCCACTAATTCAGTAATGAGAAAACACTATCTTCAATACTGCTAAATGGACCCAATGTCTAAACAAAAAGGAAGTTATCTGTGAAAGCTCACCAACTGATAACCCTAAGCATGCAAGTTTCTGACCTGCCATCTTGATACTCTGGTTGGATGTGAATATCTATACTACAGAGACAAAGACACTTGTACTCTCTGTTCTACAGAACAAAAGATTTCCAAAAATTAAATTTAAATTTAAAGAAGCCTCAATTTTTAACTAGGCTATTTTCTAAGTTTAACACTACTCACTGCTGTATGTGTATCTCAGTGCTTCAGTTCTCAGGGAATTTTTAAATCTAAGCTGGGTTGAATAACTTGATAAGCTAGACTCTTATATTATGCTTTGAATTGAACATTTGTGAGCCAAAAATCCAAGTTTAATCTAGATCAACACACACAGGCTAACTATTAAAATACAGCTGCAGGGTGAAATTTACCTGTGTACATGAGTCTTATTATCAAACCAGTCAGATAGGACACGACAAGAAAAGAGTGGAAAACGCTGGTGAAGAACATGAAAAGCTACATTCTCAAAAGAGTAATTGTTGAGAGCAACCTGCAGGAAGACAAATTCAACAGTGCACAAAAACTATTGCATTTTATACACAAACCTGGTCATTGTATAAAGTTAATCTAACACGATGTAAATCAAATGTTAAAATAGTTATCAACCCCCTTAATACACAGTAAACACTGAGTAAGTAACTCAGTAATTGAATGAAGATTAAAGTTCTTATTTACAGTTAATAGGGCCAGAGTTTCTTTGGGGTAGAAAGAGAAAGCTTATGAATAAATACAATGCAATAACATTAGTATTTTCCTTTCAGTCTGGCATTAAAAACAAAATGTATCAAATTAAATTTACACAATATATAAAAACAAAGGAATTTAAAACAGAATACTCCTCAACATCACTAATCAATATTAACCAACAATTTTTGGCCTTTGCTCTAAGTCATTTCAAGTATCCTATAAATATATCGCCGATGAATGTGTAACCAACTGTCATTTCAGCTGAATTTTCAATGACTGTGCTTTGAGAAGCCAAGGAATTCAGTTAAAATATTCAGGAGGTTGCAACAAAGACTTTGGAACATAAAAGAAAGATCATTTAGGACACTTTGCTTTAGAGCACAGTTTAGGAGAAAGTCATTATCTCAAAAAGATAAACTTGTTCAAATTTACAATTAGGAAGTAAACCTGTTGCACTCCCGAAACAAAGGGGGAACTGTTCTTTTAGAATCATTTACACTGCAGGAATGCAGCTGTTTGTAAATGAATGGATACCTTCATTTGAATGAATGCTACTATCAGTAAGCATAAGAACTAGCCGCCTATGATATTACTGCCAGTGTGAGGCAATGTTAGATTGTTTTAACGCTTTGTGACTTGTGCAAGAGCAGAGGTTAACACTGTAAACACTGGCTCATAGCACCAGTGTAAAAAGACAGTGACGTAAGGACATGAAATCTAATAACTGTTCTGGGTGTAGGTTTGCTCACTGAGCTGGAAGATTCTGTACTTCTAATAACTGTGCTTTGCACGTTTAAGTTACAGTTTTCTGGTGATTATGAACATCATTTATTGCAAGGTTATTTATTGTGTATTGTAACAATGCAAATTAATATTTACTTTTAAACTCAGAAGTTCCAAATTGAAAGCAGGACTCAGTCAACAGTTAAACCATAACCTCATAACTAATTCACTCACTTCAATGTCCCTTCAGTCCTTTTTCTTCATCCATCTATTGATTCAATTGTGATATAGTTAATGACTCAGCCCAATACAATATTTACTGAATCTATACAATTCATCAGGTCAGGAAGATTCTGATCTTATACTTTACACAAGTGACCAGTTACCTCATTCCTCATCATTCTCCAAACGTTCAGAATGATCCTTCCTGCAACGTTTATCTCCGACATGGCAGTTGCACCAAATTCATCTCTTTCTGTGGCAAATCGATTTTCTTTACTGTCATCTGGTAAAACAAAGGTGAATTAAAATTTCACAACATACATTTAAATTAAAAAAAAATACTGCATACTATTCATATTGTATCATTCCATTATTTTCACACAATGACATTTTGCTTCAAACTCTGCTGACAACTAATAGTACAGAGATGACACCTAACATAGGGACCAGACAATGAGGCTGGGCTATCAATTACATAGTGGTAATGAGGTTGTAAAACAATTAAATGGAAACTTTTTTGGGAGGAATGGGACACTGAATCAGACAATGGGACGGTACATGGGATTCTGTTGCCTCCGATAATTATTCCAATTAAGCCTGCAGTGGGAAGGCCCATGCACAGCCTTCCTGTTCTGCCAACTGAAACTACTGTGGGCAATTAATGCCTACTTAAGTGCCTCATCCTATCATAGCCGATATTCACCCAGAGAAGGTGGGTTCTCTGCAACACTGGAAAATAAACCTTGTGCAAAACACCTGGTAACATTTGAAATTGAGTGGGAACACTCAGTCAGGCATGAAGAGTTGGCAACCTGCCAAGAGCTGTGCCACTGTCCACCTCTCTCCACAAGGTCTACCGCAAGCATCTACACTTATCTATGGCCTCAGCGATCCTGGATCTCGTGTGCCTGCATTACCAACAACAGGGAACCAGCAGCTCTCGGCCGACATGATTGCATCTCCGCTATCCTTGAACCCAGGAAAGACCTCTGACTGTATGATTAAGTGTATGATCGGTATTTAATGTGAGATGCCTTCCCAAAAGGAAAATGTGGTAAGAATTCTCACAGCACTCCAATTGGAACCCTGTAGCCTGCATTAAATTCTGCCCAGAAAGTGGACATGTTTACTAAGTTCAATAAGCTTGAAGAAGTTCAAGAAATACAATCTCCATACAAATGGTCCCACATACTGGTGCACGGTTTTGTGGCTTACATTGTTTGTTCCTACACCATCATTTTGCAATACTGCAGGTGCGAGTGTCAATGGCCTACCTCAGTCTGCAGAGGTCTTCAGTAGATATATTAGTTTTAACTGATATGATTTACTCCATATGATGTTGAGAAATGCCTGGAGACACTGGACACTACAAAATTATTAAGCCATTACATTTCAGCAATAGTACTGAAGACTTGTTGTCCAGAACTACTCTTGCCCCTAGCAAAGCTATTCTAGTACAGCTATAACACTAGCATCTACCAGACAGACAATGTGAGAATCGTCCAGGTATGTGTTGCACACAAGAACATGAACCAACCAACCTACAGTATTACTATCAGACTATCACAAAGTGATGAAAGTGGTCATCAACAGAGCAACAAATGGCATAAAGGTGGGAGTGGGGGAATGTGATATTGTCATCGGGCTAGTAGACAAAAGTGAGGACTGCAGATGCTGGAGATTAGAGTCAAGATTAGAGTGGCGCTGGAAAAGCACAGCAGGCCAGGTAGCATCCGAGAAGCAAGAAAATCAACATTTCGGGCATGAGCCCTGCTTCAGGATCATCATCTTCATAGAACCAGGCTAACACTCTGGGCATATGAATTCAAATCCCATAGTGAAATGTGAATTAAATAAAATCTGTAACTAAAAACCTAGTCTAGTGGAAACTATGGAACCACTGGCTATTATTGTAAACCCCATCTGGTTCACTGAGGTCCATCAGGGAAGGAAAGCTGTTGTCCTTACCTAGTCAGGCCTAAAAGGGACTCCAGACGCACAGTAACATGGTTTACTATTAGCTGCCCCCCGGACAATTAGGGATGAGTAATAAACACTGGCCAAATCAACAACATTATTTTAATTCCCATTCATGAAACAAAGGAATAATCTGCTCACTGACATTCAGTCTGGATTCTGCCAGGGCTACTCAGCATCACCTCATTACAACCATATTCCAAACATGGATAAATAAGCTGATTTGCAGGGGAGTTAAAATGGCTCTGGACATCAAAGCTACGCTTAACCAACTGCGGTATCAACGAACACTAGCAAAACTCTCAATCGTTGAGTCAATGAGAATGGGTGGGTGGAGAGGGGGTGGGCTATTTGGACATGATGGGCTAAATGCTGCACTATTAACAATTCTGATATTTCTGGCACCCTCTCCCCACCACACTGCTTTCAATAAACTTTCTCTGTCTTTCAGATCTGTTCTTATTTCCCAGTTCCTTGCTGCTTGCCAAAAGGATTTAGTCATTTCAGTAGAATCTCTACAAGGGTATCTAAAAAAGCATGAGGGAGAATAAAATTGAATAATAGTGTTAGATGATGTTGGTAGAAAGAGAGATCAAGTGACCAGTTTCTGTATAACAAATTTTATTATTTCATATAAAGTAACTTATTCCCATGCACTGTAAATTTTAAATTATTAATACCTGGAATACGGGAGACCATCCGACAAAGATCAAATTCTAGTGCAGCAGCTCGCTGAAAAAGGTAACTCCAAGAATGCATCTGAACTTCATATCCGAGCAGAATGTCAGGGTCATACCTGAAACAAGTTCAATGATTATTTAAGCACCAATTTATTTATTCAGTCAATCTTTCTACACAAAGAATACAAGATGCAGATCACTGGGAAAGCCATATTTCAGAGAATGAGAAAACATTTGCAAGACACCATTTCCAAGATGCCCGTGTCAGACTGACTTTCAAGCACTCTCTCACCTTGCCTTGAACATAGAGACACTATGTACCCTCCCTCACTTCTTTTGAGGATGGGACAAAGAGTATGTGGATGCGCATGGTCAAAGAACAGCATTTCCAGCAATATCTTCTCCTTCCACTAGCTTCATCCCCACATACCTACCTCAAGTATTTCCACCAGGTACCTAACCTTGTCTGTTTCTTATTCCACATTCACTTGCCACCCCTCAGTTCCGTTCCATTCCATTCCCTTCCCTGGTCACCGCCTCAAGTTGTGAAAATTGTATTCAGCCTATGAGTTAAGACTCTGACTCAGGTCAAAGTGATTCTTATCAGCCAGGGCATGGAGTATAAGAGTTGGCAAACCATGTTGCAGCTATACAAAACCCTTGGTAGCCTGCATGTGGAGTATTGTATGCAGTTTTGGTCACCATACTAATTAGAAGGATGTGGAAGCTTCGGAGAGTGCAGAGAATGTTCACCAGGTTGTTGCCTGGTCTTGAGGGCATTGGCTAGGAGGAAAAGGGTGAAAAGACTAGGGCTGTTTTCACCAGAGAGCGAGAGAGCGAAAACTGTGAGGGGGGGGGGGAAAGAGGGGCGAGAACGATGTGGTAGGAGCCTAGAAAGTACTGCTAGAAGAGATGGTAGAGGCAGGGATGTTGCAATATTTAAGAGGCATCTGGATGGTTACACAAGTAGGGAGGGAATAGAGGGATATGGATAGAATAAGGGCAGTTTTTAAAAAAAGTTTAGTTAGGGCAAGATAATCAGCACAGGCTGAAAGGGTCGAAGGGCTTGTTCCTGTGCTGTACTTCAGTTTTGTTCTTTTGTTTGACTGCCAATTTCCGTTATTGTAATAGCATCCACCTCATCTTTTCTCATACCGCACTGACATTCTACAGATGGCTTGGCTCTCAGTTGTCTTCGTCAACTACCATCTATCTTGTGAACTTTTCTCTGCTTCATCTTGGTCCCCAACTGTTTTTGGTCACCCAGAGTGTTCTGTTTTGGTTGTCCTATCTTTCTCTTTTGTGGGAATGTATCTGGTACAGGTTTAACAGGATGCCCATTGTTCTACTCTATTGCTGGAAAGAGTGCAACAAAATCTTGGTGAGAAAGAATATCTTTCCTCACTATACAGTTATGCACTAATTATAATATTCATACAATGAAACGATTAAGCAACAATAAAAAAAAGGTCAAATGCAGATCAACAACCAAAAGATTAGTATTACTTTGGTGGGCCCACAAGGTGCAAATTACCAGTTGTAAAACAATTACCATGAACATTAAGACAGTATTCCCCATTTCCCTAATTTACTCCCTTTCAAAAGTAATTGATTTGTACTAAAATTACACATCCTGATTGTCACAGCAGAATATAAGTAGGGTAGGGGATACATGGAACAATGCAAAATGGTTAAGAAATTCAGTTATCAAATAATTATAACACAATGATAATACCTTCTAATGTTAAGAATGAGTTCTTGAAACAGTTCCTTCTCATCATTTACATAGGAAACTTGGAGACCTGTGACACCAGATCTAACGAGCAATGGGACTTTGTTCCACAGTCCTGAAATAACACACAATGCCATTTTACACATAGAAAAATGCAACAGACCCCTGAAATTTAGAAAAACACTGCTGCAAAATAGCACTCTAACTCAGATCAGTTGGCATAAATCAGAGATCAGTATTCATAAGCATCCATTACCTCCACCAATACTCAGTAGCAATGGTATGTACTACAGTGATTTCTTCCGTAGCATTCCTGTGCAATTCCGCACTCTAAGTGTTGTTTATATTGCAAGATTTTTCTAAAGTGTTGATGATGTGACTGCGCTCCAGCCAACAGATGTTTTAAAAAGTTTGTGCTTTGGAAACAGCATCACCTATTTGTCAATCACGTTAAAGCAAATTTGCATTTATGAAAATTTGAAAGGGAGGGTACAATCGGCAGTGACAATATTTTAGTTGAATAAAGGGAACTATGGAGCTATGAGGGAGGAGCTGGCCAATGTTCAATGGTGCAATACCTTAGCAGGGATGACAGTGGAGGGACAATCGCAGATATTTCTGGGTATAATGCAGAATCAGTTCATTCCACAAGGAAGAAAGATCCTAGGAGGAGGCAGGGGTGGCCGTGGCTGACGAGGGAAGTTAAGAAACATAGAGTCAAAAGAGAAGTATAACATAGCAAAGATGAGTGGGAAAACAGAGGACTGGGAAGCTTTTAAAGAACAACAGAGGATTACTAAGAAGGAAATACGCAGAGAAAAAATGAGGTACAAAGGTAAATTGGCCAAAAATATAAAGGAGGATAGTAAAAGCTTTTTTAGGTATGTGAAAGAGAAATAAATGGTTAAGACTAAAATTGGGCCCTTGAAGACAGAAACAGGGGAATATTTTACAGGGAACAAAAATGGCAGAAGAGTTGAATTGGTACTTCAGATCAGTGTTCACTGGGGAAGACACAAGCAATCTCCCTGAGGTAACAGTGGCTGAAGGACCTGAACTGAAGGGAATTTATATTTGCCAGGAATTGGCGTTGGAGAGACTGTTAGGTCTGAAGGCTGATAAGTCCCCAGGGCCTGATGGTCTACATCCCAGGGTACTGAAGGAGGTGACTCTAGAAATTGTGGATGCATTGGTGATTATTTTCCAGAGTTCGAAAGATTCAGGATCAGCTCCTGCAGATTGGAGGGTGACTAATGTTGTACCACGTTTTAAGAAAGGAGCAAGAGAGAAAGCAGGAAATTATAGACCAATTAGTCTGACCTCAGTGGTGGGAAAGATGCGGGAGTAAATTACAAAGGAAGAAATTACGACACATCTGGATAGCAGTAACAGGATAGGTCAGAGTCAGCATGGATTTATGAAGGGGAAATCATGCTTGACTAATCTTCTGAAATTTTTTGAGCATGTAACTCTGAAGATGGACAAGGGAGATCCAGTGGATGTAGTGTACCTGGACTTTCAGAAAGCCTTTGGTAAAGTGCCACATAGGAGGTTAGTGAGCAAAACTAGGGCGCATGGTATTGAGGGCAAAGCACTGACTTGGATTGAAAATTGGTTGGCTGACAGGAAACAAAACAAGTAGTGATAAACGGTTCCAATTCGGAATGGCAGGCAGTGGCCAGTGGGGTACTGGGACCGCAGCTTTTTACAATATATCTTAACCATATACATGGTATTAGTGATAACTTTAGCAAATTTGCTGATGATACTAAGCTGGGTGGCAGGGTGAAATGTGAGGAGGATGTTAGGAGATTACAGGATGACCCGGACAGGTTAGGTGAGTGGACAGATGCATGGCAGATGCAGTTTAATGTGGATAAATGCATGGTTATCCACTTTGGTGGCAAGAACAGGAAGGCAGATTACTACGTAAATGGAGTCAAGCTAGGTAAAGGGGCAGTACAAAGAGATCTGGGTGTTCTTGTACACCACTCAATGAAGGTAAGCATGCAGGTACAGCAGGTAGTGAAGAAAGCTTATAGCATGCTGGCCTTCATAACAAGAGGGATGGAGTATAGACGCAAAGAGGTTCTTCTGCAGCTGTACAGGGCCCTGGTGAGACCATGCCTGGAGTACTGTGTGCAGTTCTGATCTCCAGATTTGAGGAGAGACATTCTGGCTATTGAGGGAGTGCAGCATAGGTTCACGAGGTCAATTTCTGGAATGGTGGGATTACCTTATGTTGAAAGATTGGAGCAACTGGGCTTGTATACCCTTGAGTTTAGAAGACTGAGAGGGGATCTGATTGAGATGTATAAGATCATTAAAGGATTGGACACTCTGGAGGCAGGAAACATGTTTCCGCTGCTGGGTGAGTGCCGAAACAGAGGACACTGCTTAAAAATACGGGGTAGACCATTTAGGACAGAGATGAGGAGAAACTTCTTCACCCAGAGAGTGGTGGCTGTGTGGAATGCTCTGCCCCAGAGGGCAGTGGAGGCCCAGTCTCTGGATTCATTTAAGAAAGAGTTGGATAGAGCTCTCAAGGATAGTGGAATCAAGGGTTACGGAGATAAGGCAGGAACAGGATACTGATTGAGGATGATCAGCCATGATCATATTGAATGGTGGTGCAGGCTCGAAGGGCAGAATGGCCTTCTCCTGCGCCAATTGTCTATTGAAACACATGTTATAGCGGAACAACTTGTATCGACAAGATTCACCTCAGAAATTCACCAAAGATCCTGAGACAGCACCTTCCAACTCTGAGATCACTTTCCTCTTTCCTCAAGGGCAGAAGATACATGGGAACACTACCTGCAAATTCTCCAAGCCACTCATCAACCTAACTTGGAAATATATTGACATCCCTTCACTGCCTCTGGGTTAAAAATCTGGAATTTCCTCAGAGGGCATTATGGCTCGACCTACAGTATATGGACTGCAGAGATTCAAGAAAGCAGCTGACCAGCATCTTCAAAGGCAACTTGGACAGGCAATACATGCTGGTGAGCTAGCGATGCCCATGTCCCATATGCAAATAAAATTTGTTGAAAAGCAACCAATGGTTAACTTATTTTTAAAAATTTGCAGTTGCAGGGCAAATATATAAAATATTACAAAACTGAAGTGGTCTCCAATCTGTGTATTACATTACACAATTTTAAGTAACTGAGGAGACGGTAGCATAGTGGGTATCATCGGACCATTAATCCAGATGTCCAGTCTAATGCTCTGTAGAGATGGGATCAAATCTTGCCAGACAGCTGGTTGAATCTACATTCAATCACTAATTCTGGAATTGAAATGTAATGTAATGGTGAATCATTATTATCCCCCAACCATCTGATTCACTAACATCCTTTACGGAGGTTTTGAGACCATCGCTATTTTTCTTTTATTTCTCGCATTATTTTGGAACTGACACTTGAAGCTGAGAATTGAACTTTGGTTCTCTCCTTCCTAAAACAAAATGCTGTTCAAAGACAGATGTTTGCTGTTGGCAACTGGCCTGACAAGATAATGCACTGAGAACACAATGGATAATTTGGCACATAGTTGTTGTATATTCAGGGATTGGTAACTTGTTAGATGTTGAATTTGTCAAACAAGGGAGGTCTGTCCTGGCCAGCCAATCACAGAGAATGTTGAAACAGACAGACAAAACATATTGAGAGACTAGGTTTTGGACTAGAACAGTTTTACTTTGGAAGCTGCTGGACTGGACTGGGTATTATTTTGGTTTTGCTCTCGCTAGTTATTCTCCAGTTATTGACTTATTGAAGTTCTTTTCTCAGAACCTTCAGTCTGTAAGTAATGAGTAAATTGTCTTTAGAGATCTATTTAAATCCTGTCTGACCAAGACTTTGGAAATCAAGCAAGCTACGCAGTCACATGTGCCTCCAAAACAACCAATTGATCAACAATTTCATTAAGACCTGTGTTCAATGTTGAAACAGTTATCAAACTGGTAAATTATGATTCTTTTACTTTATTTAATGTATCCCTTAAATATGTCTATTTGTCAGTCAGTGAGAGAATATATTCAAAGAAGATTAGGCTCTAATATTAATTAGATTGTCGTGCGGTTTATCTGTATTTCCGCTAAAGTTACATTCGTGCTTAAGTCATAAACTTAGTCTCCAAGATGTTGTTATTTGTGAAGTCTGGTTAGGAACAACTGAGCAATTTTGAGGGTCATTAAATGGTTCAAGTTCAGTATGTTGTGAATCCATTGATACAGAGGCTGATTTAGTTTGGCTTGCTATCCCTTACCTGGCCCATATGACTCGAGATGTTCTCTGACACTTAACTGCCTTTTGCACTGGGCTGTCAAGCTCCTCAGATCAAGGGTGATTAAGAATGGGCAACAAATGCTGGCCTTGCCAGTGATGCCAACATTTCACAAAAAGATTAGAAAAATAACTGACTTCAACTTCATAAATGTATAACTTATACTAACAGCTAAGTGAGTCATAAATCCATGATTAAGAAGCATTTTTATAATATCATTTCCTGCAGTCCAAATATAAATGAAGAATTTACCTTCAACATATTGATACATTGAAATATCAAACAAAGCAGTTAAGTAAGTCTGCCAGTTTAATCTTTGCTAAAATTGACAGATTTTCAGCTGGGCATTGGAACAAAGTGAAAGAGAAGAAAGAATTTATATTCCTGATTCTGTATTAAATATATCAATTTTGGACAAGGATGGACTTAGTCTTTGCTATGATGTCTCAATATAGAGTCACACAAGAGTGACTAAGGGTAATAACCTAGTGGTATTATTGTTAGACTATTAATGTTCTGGAGTCCCTGGTTTGAATCCTGCCAGAGCAAATGGAGGAATTTGAAAACTAATGCTCTTTAGGAAAGGAAACTGCCATCTATACCTAGCATACAGATCACTCCATAGCCACAACAATGTGGTTGATTCTTAACTGGGCAATTAGGGATGGAGAATAAATGCTGCCAGGACAGTGACGCCTACATCCCAGGAATGAATAAAAAAAATGCAGCCCAGTAAAAAAGCCCTTCGCACATTCAAAAAAGCCTACAGCTATCAAGACATTTTTCCTTTATTAAAATACACTGCCCAGCAAGTTATTGTTGTAGAAATTAGGTATTTCTTGTACACATGATGCATTGAGGGAGTCGAGAAAACCAAAAATTTAGGCATAATCTAGGGAACAAGTCAATATATCATAATAATTAATTTATCCCATAACAATTTTAAAAATGCTTGCAGTTTTAAGTATAAGATGCTGAGTTGATTTTGACAAATGAGTAGCTGTAAATTCTGGAGTGGGCTGAATAACTTCAAAGTAACAAAGTAACAATCTAAATGAATGCTAACTTTCAGAAAATAAACTTGTTTGCACTTCCTCAACATGAAGGCGATTAGCATAGCTTTCTTAAGACAACTGCCACAATCTCTGCCACCTAGAAGCACAAGGGCAGGAGATGTATGGAAACACACCACCAAGTCAATATTCACCATCCTAACTTGGAAAAACATTGTTGTGTTTTCATTGCCACTGCATCAAAATCCTGGACTCTGCCTTCCCAATAGTCCTGTAAATGCCTCTACAAGCCAAAGACTGCAGCAGTTCAAGGCAGCAGCTCACCACCACCTTTTGGGGAACTACGGATGAGCAACAAATGCTAGCCAAGCTAGCATTGTCCACAACGCATGAACGAGTAAAATATAACATTGATTTTGAGTGAAAATGTGCAATAGCAAGACGTAGCTAGTGGAGCAGCTTCTGTACTTTCCAGTATATACACTCATTTTATTATGCACATAATAATTAAATGACTAGTTGTCCTATTGCTTCATACCAGAAGAGGTGATGTCTTTGTTGGAGCAGGTATGGTCCTTATCAATTACTATAGCACCAATAACCTCACTTTTGTTTGTTTGTGGAAGTAGTGAATCAGAAGACATACAGTAGAATAAGGCACAGATTGGATCAAATTCAGGGTCGGGCTCCAAATCACGTCTTGAGCGAGCATGCAACTCCATACTCATGAGTACAAGATACTGCACCTGAAAACAGAAACAGTTCAAAGATAATGCAGATTTCCCGTAATTTGTTCATCATGAAATTATAGTAAGCATAGCCAAAGCAAAGGGTATGAAAATCCAGAACCAAAAACACAACAATATGTTGGGTATGTTGTGGTTCTGTTCGCCGAGCTAGGAGTTTTTGTTGAAAATGTTTCGTCCCCTTTCTAGGTGACATCCTCAGTGCTTGGGATCCTCCTGTGAAGCACTTCTGTGCTGATTCCTCCGGCATTTATACTGGTTTGTCTCTGCTGCTCCCGATTGTCAGTTGCTGTCCGCTGCAGTGGCCGGTATATAGGGTCTAGGTCGATGTGTCTATTGATAGAATTTGTGGATGAGTGCCATGCCTCTAGGAATTCCCTGGCTGTTCTCTTTGTCTCAAGGACAAAGGACCCGATATCTAGCATGAGCAAAACCAATGTAGCGTACAAATTCCCATGCAAGGACTGCACAAGACACTACATAGGACAAACAGGAAGACAGCTAACAACCCGCATCCATGAACACCAACCAGCCACAAACGACACGACCAGCTATCCTTAGTAGCCATACACTCATGATAATCAACATGAATTCGATTGGGACAACACCACTGTTATAGGGCAAGCCAAACAGAGAACAGCCAGGGAATTCCTAGAGGCATGGCACTCATCCACAAATTCTATCAATAGACACATTGACCTAGACCCTATATACCGGCCACTGCAGCGGACAGCAACTGACAATCGGGAGCGGCAGAGACAAACCAGTATAAATGCCGGAGGAATCAGCACAGAAGCGCTTCACAGGAGGCTCCCAAGCACTGAGGATGTCACCTAGAAAGGGGACGAAACGTTTGCAACAAAAACTCCCAGCTCGGTGAACAGAACCACAACAAGCACCTGAGCTACAAATCTGCTCACAAACTTTGAATATGTTGGGTATACTGAGCAGCATCTGGGAAAACCAAAACAGTTAATATTTCAGGTCTGTGACAGAACACTACAGATCTGAAATACTAAGTTCCCCTCCAAGGCATGCACTACCCTGATTTGGATATATACAGAGTCATTCCTTTAGTGTCAGAGTCAAAATTGTGAATTCCCTCCCTAATTGCACGTTGGTCTACCTGCAGCACATGAACTGCAGCAGTCCAAGGAGACAGCTTACTACTGCCTTCAAGGGCAACTAGAGATAAGCAATAAATGCTGCCCAGCCAGTGATGGTCACCTCCCAAGAGTGCATTATAAAAACCTCTCCCTCTCCAAAGAGGCTATCAGACTTGCTGAATGTTTCCAACATTCCCTGTTTTTTTTTATTCCCTCCCTCCCCCAGATTTCAGGCATCAACAGTATTTTGCTTCTGTGTAGAAATTCTGATCTTTAACTTTGGTTTTAAAACAAAATTAGGACAACCCTCAACTTTACAGCACATTTTCCTAAGCTGTGTGTACTTTTATGCAATAAGAATTCTAACATTCTTAAGTCTGAGTTACTCAGACAGCAGACCTGTCACTAGTGGAGAATCTCCTAGAATTGATCGTCAGGAACAAAGTGACAGATGCTTATAAAAGTACAAGATGATCGGAGAGCCTGTTTTGATTTAGGCAGTAGCTGACTAATTTAATTGAATTTTCTGAAGAGGTCACTCACTGCCTTGCTGTCTGCCTATTTGTATTTTCAGAAGCAAAAAAAGGTTCAACAGAAGTAACAGAACTGGATTTACTTGTGATACAAGTTCAGAGGTAGGATATATTAGGAATGAAAGGAACTGATTTATGAATGTGACAGATGGAGTGGCCCAGCGATCTGTACTGAGCTTTTCACTAAAAAGACTTAAATGAAGGAAATTTGTAAGCTGCATCAATGGGAGGAGAGGCTTATAAAGGCACACAGATAAATGAATGGTTAAATGTGGCAGATGGAGTTCAGTGTGGGCAAATCTGAATTTATGGACCATAATCAAACACCATAAAGAACTGCAGATGCTGTAAAACAGAAACTGCTGGAAAGCTCAACAGGTCTGCAGCATCTGTGGAGTGAAATCTTAGAAAGGGGCACTCTCTCCACAGAATCCACCAGACCTGCTGAGCCTTTCCAATAATTTCTGTTTTTGTTTCGGAGTTTATACACTTTTGTTTAGAGAAAGGCAAATTAGGGCATTTGCTTAATCATGAGGGTAATGGTGAAGGAACAAAACTGGAGGAGAATCAATTAGATCTTGACATGTAATTAACATCACTAGAAGTACTACTAATACTACTACTACTACGACGACTACGACGAAACATTACACTCACTTTTATCTCTCCCATTGATTGGGATACAAATTGAGGAAAGCATGCTTCAGTCACACACAGCACTGACCAGAACCTTTTGACACATTGCATTCTTATGAGGGTACCAAAATCTATAGGTATAGTAACAATAGAAAGAGCAAGCAGGCTGCATGACTTGGTCTGCATACCTTTGATTTTACAATGAAGAATTATCTAAAAAGATAGTTGGAATTGAAAGTGATTGAAAAAAAAGGTTGATGCTGAGGAAATATTTCAGCTGGTGAAGGGAGGTGGGGGTGACCTCCATAGCAATGGGAGGCAATCTTTATTTTGCTCAGCAATATATTTTCCTTTTCCTCTCCTCCACACTTGTATTTAAAGATAAACCAGAAATGTACATCTTTGCTTGTTGCATCAGCTTGTACTTATCTGGTTGTGGAGTTCCACAGTCTAACCAGATTCTGGATAAACAATTTTCGTCAAATTTCACAATTGGATCTCTTAGTAATTATCTTATGGTTACAACCAGTCATTCTGATCTACTATATAAAAGTGTAAATATGTTCTGTATATCCATTCCAACAAGTTTGAACTATTACATTTATCTAAAAACAAACCCAAGCTGTTCAATCTTTCCTGATAGTATAATACCAATTCTGGTATCATTCAAGTTTGCAACTTCTTAATGCCTCTTTGTTCTTTGCATACTAGAGACAGCAAAACTGTTCACAGTACCAAGTGAGGTACAACTGTGCAAGTCTACCACAATGTTTCAAGTCCAACCTTCTAGAAATGAAGCCAGTACTTTGCAGGATTTGTTTTGGTAATTATCTTATTAAATTTCACTGAAGATTTAATACCTCGTGCAAAGCTTTTGCCTCCTGGAGGTTTTGTTGGCTGACTTTGAAGCCGTAAGTGTTGTTCAGAGTTGGTCCTTCTATCTGAGACGTGCTTTTCTTAGCAGACTGAAAGGCAAACTGGTTCTGGAAAAGTACACAAACATGGTCACGTACAGTTGTGAAATAGCTTAAGTACTAAAAGCTTTTTTCAGAATAACAGCTTTTTTGCATTGTTTCTCTAAATACTTACCAGCTAATAGGACATTCAAGATACTGAATTACCTTAACATAAGATTGATCAACAGGCACAAGTCTGTAGTCCGGATGCCTTAAAGAAATTGCACTGAATGGCATTGCATTTGTGGGATTTTGTTTCTATCTGCAGTGACTCAACTCCAGATGTTATGTTGATGCAAGTTTTTTCCCTTTGCAGATGGATGTAAAATACATTTACTTGGTACATATTAATGACCATTGTAATCAATAAAAGGTGGTTCCAAAGAATTGCAAAGTGTCAGAGCATTAAAACCATGAGCTAGTTACTTTAAAAAAAAGAGAAATCTTTAGAACGATCATTCTTTGTTTAGGAAGGTGTTTGCTCAGTTCATACAGATGTCCAGATAAATCATAACCACAATTAACCAAGTTTATATTAAGTTTACAGTAGCACCTTGCACATGAATAGTACATATAAACATTCACTCTGCTCACCAGACCGGTACAGACTTGATGCACCTGTCTCCATGCTGTAGGCCTGTGAATTTAGGCTATGCCTTGCAATGCCTTTAAAAACGTTTGGCAAGTCAACAGTTTCATATCGATCAATGCTACAAAAGCATTTGACAAAATTATTCCCCAAGATTGCAGAACCTATGTTTGACTCGAATTGAAGGGATTAAGCATCTGCACTGATGACTACACTGGGAGCAAACAATGATGTGCAAGTGTAAGATTTTGCCTGTTAAGACCTACCTGAAGATCCGTTTTACACAAATGGTTTAAAATTGATGGATTTTATGTCTGCAGTGAGGTTTTTACTTTCCAGGTTATGTCCACTATTAACAATTGCTAATTATATCTAATGTTTAATTGACCTTGTGCCAAAGAAATATTACACATTGGTGATAATTTGAATATCCAACAATAAAGTCAAGACAATAATACAGAGTGAAAGGAGACAACTTATTCAGCAACAACTTGAATTGAATTTTAGTCTCTCTTAGAATGGTGAAAAACCAATTATGCCAGTATCATCCACAAGAAGAGATTACCCTAGTTATCCCTGATGGTTTCTAGCCTGCTTAGGAATCAGTAACAGATGCTTCTGCCCAATGCTGAGGTCCAAGTGGAGGTGATTTCCCATCCTGGTCTGTGGCCTTTGTTTACTTACCCACCACATCCACTTAAGGGAAGAAACAGAAATCAGCAGGTAAAACTTCCACATCTAAAATGTGCAATAGGCTCCTAATTGCAGTACACTCCCTGATTTTCACTGTAGATTGGGATCAAGAAAAGTGGCGAATGTTCAAGGTTGGAGCATTCAGTTAAGATTGATCAGATATGTCAGCTAATTATTGGGTCATGCTACGTTCTAGCTGAGTGAAAGATGTGGGCAGCCAATTTTCAGTCTATAAATAAAAATAAGACATTTAAACAGTGCTTGGCCATACAGAAGTTAAATATTGCTGAAAAGAGAGGTTATTGAAGTTGCATTAAATCAGTATAAGATAAAAAGCTTTGGCAACATGACTGTCAGCAACATGGCTGCATCTTGATTTCCTATTTTAGAGATCACTAATTTTAAGTTAGCCCTTGGCAAGAGCAAGATAGTGATTACTTAATTTAGCTTTCCATAATGTAGTAAATGTCTGGCCATTTTGGTGTGCTACATTGGAAATGTTTATCTCCAAAATTCTGTGAAAAAAAATTTTTTTTCTTTCCTCACAACAGGTACTAGATAAACATTAGCCATTTTCCGAACTGCCAAATTCTGATGACAAACTACAAATAACTATGCTAAGACATATGCAGGTTTAATAAATCCTTTTATGTTGTACAGCAAATTCAAATGTCTGGGGGGGGGGGGTGGAATTACACTTTCATGTACACCTAAAAACACTGCAAATGAGCCTTAAAATTTTTCATATTACCTTGAGTTGAGTGGTCAGTAGTACTCGCCTCAAGGAATCAGAATTACTTCCTCTTCTCTGACTGGTCTTCTGAATCCTGGGCTCTGAATAGATTAAAAAGGATATGTATAATAAACAAAAAACAAATCACAAAACCAAACTGTTAAAGTTCAGCACAGCATGATATACAGATTAAGACCAGTATTTGGTAGCTGAAGCAAAAAATAGGAGCAGGAGTAGGCTATTTAGTACTTCGAGCCTGCTCCACCATTCAAATGGCTGTGGCTGATCATTTTACACAGTTCTTTCCCGCTTTCTCCCCATAACTTTTGATCCCTTTAGCTTTAAGGACGGTTTCCAAGAACAACTTAAATACATTCAATATTTTGGCCTCAATTGCTTTCTTCGTCAGAAAATTCCACAAGCTCATCACTCTCCTGGTGAAATTTCTCATCTTGGTCCGAAGTGGTTTATCCTGTAACCTTAGAGTGTGCCAGCCCTAGTTCTGAACTCCCTGGTCACTGGCAATGTCCTTTTTACATTTATGTTGTTTAGTCATGTTAGAATTTTATATGTTTCTACGAGATTCTCCTTCACTTTTCAAAACTCCAGTGAAGGTAACCCTAAGCAATTCAGTCCTTTCTTAGCCAGAACAACCTATCTCTGGAATGGAGACTCTAAACCACACACAATTCACTAGGTGCAATCTCACTAAGACCTGTACAATTGTAATAAGGCATTCCTGTTCTTAAATGCTCACACTATAAAAGGTCAACATACCCTGTGCCTTTTTCACAGGCTGCTACAACTGCATGCTTACTTTCTGCAACTGGTGTACACCACCACCCAGGTTCCATTGTGTCTTCCACTATTCAGATAACCTGCATTCTTGTTCTTGCTACAAAGTGGGTAACGTCCCATTTCTCCACAACATACTTCACCCCTCTATTCACATTCAACTTGTCAAAATCACACTGAAACATTACTGTGTCCTCCGTGCAATTCATCCCGCCACCCAGCTTTTTAGCATCTGCAAACTTAGGAGATATATGTAGTTCCCTCGTGTATATCATTAATAAACATTGTGAATTGCTGTGGTCCAAACACTGATCTCTGCAGTAACCCAACAGTCCCTGCTGCCACTCAAAATGATCAGATTATTCCTACTCTTCACTTCCTGTCTGGCTATCGCATACCCTATCCATATTTAAATATTCCCACCCCCATACACTTTGCATGCTAATCTCAATTTGTGAGACCTTACCGAAAGACCTCTGAAAGTCCAAGTAAACCACATCTACTTACTCTCCCAATCAACTCCCCAAGTTACATCCTCAAAACATTCCAGATTTGTCAAGCATAATTTTCATTTCATAAATCCATGCTGATGTTGTTCAATTCTGTAACTATTTTCCAAGTGGTCAGCTATTAAATTATTTATAACAGACTAGTATTTTCCCCACTACCATATGTTAGGCTAACCAATCTATAATTTCTTGTTTCTTGTCTTCCTTTTTTTTAAAAAAGTGATGTTAACAACTTTCCAAACCATAGGAACTCTCCTAGAAGGCCTACTGAAAGATAACCACCAATGTATCTACTATTTCTAAAACTACTTCCTTAAATACTCTGGGCTGTAGATTATTGACCCCTAGGTTTGAAGGTCAACAAATCCCTATCAAGATAAATAAATGAGGAACAGCTATCAAGTTAAAAGGTGAAATCCCAATAAACCTTGCACCAATACCTATGATGCTAAAAGAAATTACAACATCCCTAATGCTGCAACACCACTGATCTTCATGCTTTGTATTGCTCAAATGCTCCCTGGCATATTCAGTACAATGCATTTTTGTATGTCAATTACAAAAGGTGCCAGTGCAACTTATTTGCTATATCTAGCTGTGTCTAGACGTAGAAATACGTTGATAGTTTAAAAAAATTGATAAAAACCTAAGTATATCACTAACTATAGATATAATTTAGCAACTATCAAGCTAAAAATACTGGATCACCAAAAGAATACAGAAGGAGTAGTGGCTCCTGAGATACCACCATCCCTCTTATTTCCCTTTACTTTTTTGAAGCCATCCCTTGAACAAGTCGTGGAAAAATCATGTCTCAAACTTGATTGAGTTTTTGAAGTATCAAAGAGGATTGATGAGGGCAGATTGATGGACGTGCTTTATATGGACTTCAGTAAGGCATTTGACAAGGTTCCGCATGGGACACTAATGAGCAAGGTTAGATCTCATGGAATACAGGGAGAACTAGCCATTTGGATACAGAACTGGCTCAAAAGGTAGAAGACAGAGGGTGGCGGTGGAGGGTTGTTTTTCAGACTGGAGGCCTGTGACCAGTGGAATGCCACAAGGATCAGTGCTGGGTCCTCTACTTTTTGTCATTTACACAAATGATTTGGATGTGAGCATAAGAGGTATAGTGAGTAAGTTTGCAGATGATAACAAAATTGGAGGTGTAGTGGGTAGTGAAGAGGGTTACCTCAGATTACAACAGGATCTTGATCAGCTGGGCCAATGGGCTGAGAAGTGGCAGATGGAGTTTAATTCAGATAAATACGAGATGCTGCAATTTGGGAAAGCAAATTCTTGCAGGACTTGTACACTTAATGGTAAGGTCCTATGGAGTTTTTCCTGAACAAAGAGACCTTGGAGTGCAGGTTCATAGCTCCTTGAAAGTAGAGTTGCAGGTAGATAGGATAGTGAAGGCGGCATTTGGTATGCTTTTCTTTATTGGTCAGAGCATTGAGTACAGGAGTTGGGAGGTCATGTTGCGGATGTACAGGACATTGGTTAGGCCACTTTTGGAATATTGTGTGCTATTCTGTCTCTTTCCTATCATAAAGATGTTGTGAAACTTGAAAGGATTCAAAAAAGATTTACAAAGATGTTGCCAGGGTTGGAGGATTTGATTATAGGGAGAGGTTGAATAGGCTGGGGTTGTTTTCCCTGGAACGTTGGAGGTGGAGGGGTGACCTTGTCGAAGTTTATAAAACCATGAGGGGCATGGATAAGATAAATAGACAAAGTCTTTTCCCTGGGATGGGGGAGTCCAGAACTAGAGGGCATAGGTTTAGGGTGAGAGGGGAAAGATATAAAAGTGACCCAAGGGGAAACTTTTTCATGCAGAGAGTAATATGGAATGAGCTGCCAGAGGTGGTGGAGGCTGGTACAATTGCAACATTTAAGAGGCATCTGGATAGGTATATGAATAGGAAGAGTTTGGAGGGATATGGGCCTGATGCTGGCAGATGGGACTAGATTGAGTCAGCATGAAGTTTCCGTGCTGTACATCTCTAAGTCTATTCCACATTTTTTTCCAAAAATGACAAAAACAAAATAAATGAGTCAATTAGCTTTGCGTTGGTTATTAGATTACTTACAGTGTGGAAACAGGCCCTTCGGCCCAACAAGTCCACACCGACCCGCCGAAGCGCAACCCACCCATACCCCTACATTTACCCCTTACCTAACACTACGGGCAATTTAGCATGGCCAATTCACCTGACCTGCACATCTTTGGACTGTGGGAGGAAACCGGAGCACTCGGAGGAAACCCACGCAGACACGTGGAGAACGTGCAAACTCAACACAGTCAGTCGCCTGAGTCGGGAATTGAACCCAGGTCTCAGGCGTTGTGAGGCAGCAGTGCTAACCACTGTGCTAACCACTGGGAAAAGACCAAGAATCAAATCTTTAAAAGAGGTTATAGCTGGGCACTTGGGAAAAATCCAAGGTAATTGGACAGAGTTAGTACAGATCTGTGAAAGGCAAATCACGCTTAAATCAATTTATTGGGACTTTTAAACAGTAACGTACTGTGGAAAAAGTGGAGCCTACTTACATACTCAACTTGGATTTCCAAAAATGCATTTGAGAAGGTGTCCCAAAAAATGACTATTGTGCCAAGTAGAAGCACATGGTTTAAGTAATGTAAAGTCTTAGCAGAGAGAGAAGACTGGCTGGCTAGCTAACTGGCAGAACATGGACCTTTGTTTGACGTGATCAGTGGAATCCTACAGGAGTGTCTACTGAGGCCTCACCACTAAGCCAATGACTTAGCTCTTAAATTCGCAGATGACAAAGAGCTAGGAAAGTGTGTTGTACAGAAGACCTAAGGTGGTTGCAGATTTGAATAGGTTGAGTAAATGGGCAGGAGTCAGGCAAATGGAGTATAAATGTAGGGAAAATGTGAAGATGTTCACTTGGCAGGAAAAATAAAACATACAGGGAGAATGACTGCAGAATTGAAGTGCAGAGGGATTTAGTTATTCCACTGTATAATCCACAAAATGTCAGCATTCAGGTAACAAGTAATCAAGGAGGGTAAAGGAGTGTCATCCTTTATTAAGAAAGGATCTGAATCTTAGGAGGTTTGCTGCAGTTACATAGTGAATTGGTAAGATTCCATCTCAAATACTCAGTTTTGGTCTCCTTATATAAGGAAGGATGCAAGTGCACTAGAAACAGTTCAGAAAAGGTTGATATCTGGAATGAGTGAGCTGCCCATGAGGAAAGGTTTGGTGGATTGTGTTTTTACTTCTCTGGAGTTTAAAAGAGTGAGGGGTGACTTGGTTAAAGTATATTCAGACTGAACTGTTTTGATGAGGATTCATTTTCTTTTTCAAGGCTTTGTGTAACTTTGAAACAATGCCTCTGAAGGAGATAGAGGCAAAGTCATTGGATATTTTTAAGGCAAAAGCTAGATAATGTTTTTTGTTAGGTCAGGGAATTGAGGGCTTTGGGGATAGAGGGGAATGTAGAATTTCAAACAAATAAAAATCAGCTATGATTGTACTGAACAGGTAGAATGGTCTCATTGTGTCAAATGCCATAATATAATCCAAATTTGTATGTTTCTTTGCATAATGTCATCCAGAAAATGAGCAGTTTCAACTACATTAACAAGACATGGTTTCATTCACAAGTCAGCTTTGTCGAAAAGCAGTTCAGACAGGGATGGAGGGCAGAGGAGAAAGTACTTTTTTGACACCTTCCTGGCGCTGATTCAAAACAGTACAGAAAGCATAAAGTAGCCTCATGTTTCTTCAGATGTGGAGTCCTCGATTATTCGTTCATGAAATGTTGGTACAGCTAACAAGGTCAGTATTTGTTGCCCTACTCTAACGGCTGCTTGGCCATATTTGAAGGGATTTCAAATCATTCATAGTGTTGTGGATTGGAAACCACACAGAGATATACAGCATGGAAACAGGCTCTTTGGTCCAACGTGTCTGTGCCAACCAAACATCCTGAACTACTCTAGTCCTATTTGCCAGCACTTGGCCCATTTCCCTCTGAACCCTTCCTATTTGTATACTCATCCAGATCCCTTTCAAATGTTGAAGCTGTACCAGCCTCCACCATTTCCTCTGACGGATCATTCCAACTTGCACCAGTCTCTGCATGAAAACGTTACCCATTAGGTCCCTTCTTACCCTAAACCTATGCCTCTAGTTCTGGACTCCCCCACCTCTGGGAAATGACCTTGTCTATCCATGTCCCTCATGATTTTATAAACTTCTGTAAGGTCACCCTTTCAGCCTCCAAAAGGTCAGACCAAGTAAAAACAGCAAATTCCTTCCTTGGGAAGGAGATGGGTTTTTCCAATAATGAATGTTAGTTATGATGCTCATTGCTACCGAGACTAGATTTCACTTCCAGATTTCATTAATTGAATTTGAATTCTGTTAGCTTTGAACACAACAGACGTGACCCTCAGGCTAAACCATCACCAGTCATGTCTCTAATGGAAGAATGACTTACGTTCTGTTAAGACTATGCACAGCAAAAATACACCATCTTCCATTCTGTGGTCACAGGAATTTGGGCAAGTTAACAAGTCTTGTACATGAATAAAACAATAATGGTCCAGTCTCAACCACACAGTAACTGAATAGATCAGGTTTCTATAGGCAGTGGCAATAAGGAGTTCAACGTGAGAGAAAGCGTGTGAAGACTTATCAGCCTTCTGGACCCAAAGAGAAAGTATTTGGCAATAACAATTTGAAAGTAATGACCAATACCTCACTTAAAGCTGCAACAAATCGAGTTGGCAGACAACTGTCCAGAAACTTACTTTAACCTAATAATTGATGTTGTAGAGGACAGTGAATGTTATGTCAGAGCACAATTCTGATTCAAATGGGCCGAGGAGCGTCAGGAGGAGTTTAATTTAGATAAATGTGAGGTGCTGCATTTTGGAAAGGCAAAATAACGGCAGGACACTTAATGGTAATGTCTTGGTGAGTGTTGCTGAGCAAAAGGAACTTTGGCGGGCAAGCTCATAAATTCCTTGAAGGGAGAGTTGCAGGTCGACAGGGTACTGAAAGAGGTATTTGGTATGCTTGCCTTTATTGGTCAGTGGATTGAGTATGGGAGTTGGGTTATCACGCTGCATCAGTACAGGAAATTGTTTAGACCACTTTTGGAATACTGTGCTTAATTCTGGTCTTCCTACTTTCGGAATGATGTTGTTAAACTTGAAAGAATTCAAAAAAAATTTACAAGGATGTTGCTGGAGTTGGAAGATTTGAGCTATAGGGAGAGGCTGAATAGGCTGGGGCTTTTCTCCCCTGGAGACTGAGGGGTTTATAAAATCATGACTGGCATGGATAGTGTGAATAGCTAAGGTCTTTTTCCCAGGGTAGGGAGTCCAAAGCTAGACAGTATAGGTTTTAAAAGTGAGAGGGGAAGGGTTGAAAAGGGGCTGAGGAAGCAACGTTTTTATGCAGAGGGTGACGAGTGTATGAAATGAGGCTGGGGCAATTACAGCATTTAAAAGGCATCTGGATGGGTATATGAATCGGAAGGGTTTAGAGGGATACAGGCCAAATATTGGAAAATGCAGCTAGGCTAATTTAGGAAATCTGGTCAGCACGGACAAGTTAGACCGAAGGGTCTGATTCCATGCTGTACATCTCCATGTTCAGTTACAATATGATGAAAAGAGACACAAGACAATTAGATTGCATGGTCCTTAAAAACAACAAACAAACTGGAATTTAAAAGGTTAACATGTTGCATTTTCTTTTGCCTGCACACATTTTGAAAGGAAAATACTGCTTTATCATCCTTAGCCTATGGAAATTCGTATCTGAAATCTCGACTTCACAACTCCAGTTTCTGGTGGATAAAGATAATTTTGGCATAATTTCATTTCAAAAAAATCCTTTGCACCTTAAATCATTGCATTTAGCTTTCAGTATTTTAAGGACTGCAAATGCTGGCAAGTCAGAGTCAATGAAGAATGGAGCTGGGAAAAAAAAAGCACAGCAGGTCAAGCAGTAGAGGATCAGAGGAGTTGACATTTCAGGTCAGAACTTTTCATTAGGACTGGGGAGGGGGTTGGGGGCTGAAAAATAAATAGAGGGAGGAGGTGGGGCTGGACGATGGCGATAGGTGGATGCAGGCCGGAGGTGATTGTGATTGTCAGTGGGAGGGTGGAGCAGATAGGTGGGAAACATGATGGACAAATTAGATCAGATCAAGGGGGCAGGGCAAAGAGGGAGGGGCTTGTCCTGGGATGACGGGGGAAGGGGTTTGGAGAGATTTGGAAGCTGGTGATTCTTATGTTAAGGCTGTGTGATTGTAGTCAGAAGTGACAGATGGAATACCATGTGGGAAAGTACAGGGTTATGCACTTTGGTAGGAAGAACTGAGGAGTGTTCCAAATGTCAAAAAGCTTTGGAAATTTGAAACATACAGGGATTTAGAAGTCCTACTCAATTCTCTTAAAAGGTTAACATTCAGGTTAACTTGGTAGTTAGGAAGGCAACTTCAGTGTAGCATTCATTTTGAAGGAGCTAGAATACAACAGCAGGCACGTAACTGCTGATGCTGTTTTAGGTTCTGCTGAGACTGTATGTGGAAGATTGAGAGCAGTTTTGGGCCCCGGATCTAAGGAATAATGTGCTTTCATTGGAGGGGACCCAGAGGAGGTTCAGATGAATGATCCCAGGTATGAAGGGACTGTCATTATCAGGAGCAATAGAGGATCCTGGGTATGCACTTAATGGGAGTTTAAAAGGTGCGGGGGGGGGGGGGGGGGGAAGAATTCTCATCGAAACAGAGTATGGAGGCATCTGGATAGAGCGGACGTGCAGATGATCTTTCCACAAATAGGACCCATGGGCACAGCCTCAGAGCGATGGGACAACTCTTTAGACCTGACAGGAGGTGGAATTTGTTCAGCCAGATGGTGGTGACTCTGCGGAACTCATTGCCACAGAAGGTTGTGCAGGCCAGATCATGAGATAGCTAGATTCTTGATATTTAAAAGGATATCAAGGGTCATGGGGAGAAGGCAACAGACTGGGAGTGAGAAACATAGCAGCCATGATTAAAACGTTGGAGCAGACATGATGGGCTGATTGACCTAATTTTGCCCCCATATCTTATAGTCTTGAAGTATACATGAAATCAATTTCCTTTGAAACAATTACAGTAATATATATTTTTTGTACCAGTAGTTAAAAAATTCAGAAGTGAATACCTACCCATTTGTATAGGAGTACAGTAAAGCGCATCAGGAATTCCATCATTTCTAACCTTGTGGGAGACAGGGGTACTATGCAGAACTGATGCAGAATTTTCAGCAGCTTTTGTTTTAGACTGAAGAGGCGATCTTGCCAGTTGATTGTTATCAACCTGTGGAGCACCTGAAGGCACACTGTTGTTTGGTGATGGGCAGTCCTCTGCTGCAATCTCCGTGCTGAAGGCCAGTGTTGGCCTACTCATGTCTCCATCTTCATTTGGTTCCCACTGTCCTGCATTAGGAGAAGCTGGCTGCTGCCATGGAGACAGCAGTGGTGAATCAGGTGAACTGTACGCACGATAGTAATCATCGTCTTCAAATGGCTTCATTCCTTTTGTTAATTGGCCTGTTGGAGACTGAGGTTTCAAGCTGTCCTGTTCTGGAGTTTTTAAGTGCAATGTTTCAGGAGAGGCAGCAGGTTCACTTATCTGGACATGTCCTCCACCTTGCTCTTGGTCAGGATCAGCAGGAATTGCTATTGCTAACTCTCCATCTGGAGAAGCCTCATGGTCTTGTGAAATCTGCAAGCACTGATTCTGGTTGGCATTCTCTGTTAGACCAAGCTGATTTTTTGAACGTTTCTTTGAGTTCTCATATTCTCTTTTCGCCTGAAGCCACAATTGCACTCGTTGTAAACCAGGTGGACTTTTACAAGGCAGGATTACAATCTTCCGGTCTTCAGAAGTTCCTAGACCAACCCTTATTTTTTGACCAGTAGTATGCCTGCTCCCCGTAAAAGCAGGAGAGCCAGGTCGAGCATTTTGCGTCATCGCTGATAAGGCTGTCTTCCAGAACTGCAGTCCTTCCAATGAAAAATCTCCATCAAACTCCGGTAGGTCAGTGGGCAACCTGGTTTCAACTATCAAAACCCGTCCTCCTATCTCCCTATTATTGAAGGGGAAAAAAAAAATTAGAAACACCATTCCCATTGTATTTGGGTTCATCAGACGCTTACCTTCACAATTCCAAATCAGTAAGATAAGCATTGTTTATTTACACTCAGCTGGACATCTATGGAATATGCTGCACAGTGGAAAACGAACATGCACACACATACACACCCACAACCTTCTAAATAATTTCAGATGGTGGGGGAGACCGGGGGAGATGGGATTAGAAATGATTGACCATCTAGCTCTATAAAAGCTTAACTGACATTCTGCGACCTGTGTGAGGAATGTCCTTCCCAATTCCCCATTAAACTGGGGAGAAATGTTTCTGGACACCAATAAATAGAAGTGGGGACTCCCATCTAATTTTCCCAGCTATCTCAATCTTACCCTTCCCATCATGTTTGCTCCATTATAACCAGCTTCTCTCTCTCTCTCTCTCGGAGGCATCCATCCAAAAGGGAAGGATTTGTACATAATCACTGCCTTCAATGGTCATTAAGCACATATGCACATGTTCCTTTAATAGGAAAATTGTTTGATCCATAAATTTAGGAGAACAAGACCGAGTCAGAGTCCAAAAATCCAAAGAAACATTCATACGCAGTGACTCAAAATTTTAAAAAGCTATGAATACACCAAAAAGATTTCAAATTTTCTGGTCAGATAGTAAATCGCATTGTTACCACATCAAGACCCTTGCCTGGATTGCTGAATACATTATAAGAAACAAATTAATCTAGCAAGACTATAATTACCACTTCTATTTCAAAATGATCTGTCGTTAAAAAAAAAGGCCTATGCCACATTAGGATTTCCTTTTCCCAATCTCAAAACTGCCAATCCAATAGAAAGAAACTGTTCCCTGCAGTTAGTTACCTAAATATTGGCATATGCAGACTGGGGTTTTGTCCTTTTGCTAATAAGCAGCCTTTATGAATAGACTTAATGATACTCTCTAAAGGTTACATTACGCTGTAGCAATAATATTGAACAATATTGAATTTGTGGTATTTCCAAATAGGGATTTAGAATCAGGGAATAGGGATTAAGGCAAACTACACTTGCGGCATTACTTGGATCTTCATTATATACAATGTTACATTCAAATACAACTTGTATTTCTTTACGATGTAAGCAAGTTATGCTTGATGGGTTAAGTATGTTTATTCTTGAAATTAGAAGAAACAATTCCATTTAGGAAAGCAGAATTTATTCCATGTACCTGATGAGTGACTAACTACACATTGAAGCACGATAGAAAACTAATTGCACAAAATCTGTTTGGAGAGACATAGCTAGCTCCAGTGACACTTGCTAGAAGTTCTGAAAGATCTGCAAACGTTTGTATCCCTATGCTAGCCTACCACTTAAATGGACTAGAGTGAGCAGTGTCAGAAAGAAGTTTGGAGCACTCAAGTCTTAGTTTGAAAACAAAAATTCACTTATTCACTATAGGTATCACTGGCTGGGTTAGTGATTATTACCCATCTCTAGTTACCCGAAGGTGTTGAGTGATGTCTGCCTGAACTACGGCAGTCCATTTGACTCAGGTGGACCCACAACATAATAAGGGAAAGCGCTGCAGATCTAACCCAGTAACACTGAAGAAAAGCTGACATATTCCCCAGTCAATATGCTGAATGACTTGAAGGCGAACTTGAAAATGGTGGAGTTCCTATGTATCTGCTGCCCTTGTCTTTGTGGATACAAATGATTGAGAGTTTGGAAAGTGCTGTCTAAGGAGCCTTGGTGAATTTCTACAGTATATCTTTTAGAATGGCATACACTGATGCTACTAAATGCTGATTGTAGGTTGGCATTACATTCACAAATATTTACTCAATCAAGTAGACTGCTTTGTCCAAGATAGTGTCACGCTTCACAAATGAAGTTGGAGTTGCATTCATCCAGAAAGTCCTGTAAATGGTGGATAGGCTTTGGGGAGTCAGGTGGTGAGTTACTCATTGTTATATTCCTAGCATCTGATCTGCTCGTCATTACAGCATTCATGTATAGTTAGTTCAGTTCACCTTGTCAGTCGTAGTCCTCAGGATATTGACAACAAGGGATTCAGTGATGGTAGCTGCAAATGTGTTGCTGGTCAAAGCACAGCAGGTTAGGCAGCATCTCAGGAATATTCCTGAGATGCTGCCTAACCTGCTGTGCTTTGACCAGCAACACATTTGCAGCTGTGATCTCCAGCATCTGCAGACCTCATTTTTTATTCAGTGATGGTACGCAATTGAATATCATGGGGCAATGGTGAGATGTTCTTCTCGTCAGAGACATTCATTTGCTGGCACTTGTCATAAAACCATACAACACAGCAAAGATCTTTCGAGCCTCTGAGTCTGTATCACCAAAATATATTACGACTTACAGCCTTACCATAGTGCACCCCTCCCCCCCCAACCACCAGATCCACAGGTTTGAACATTATGACATTTCAATTGCTCACCCAAGTACCTTCTAAACGTTGAGGTTTCCCACCTGGACCACGTCCTGCCTTTCACTTCAAAATTATGCCTCCTTTTTGTGCACTCTTCAACTAGGGGAACAGCTGCTTTCTACAGACCCTGTCCATGCCCCTCAATCTTAAACAGCTCTATCAGGTCCACAGTCTCTGCTCCAAAGAAAACAACCTGAGATTACAAAGCATCTCAATTAATGAAATGTTCCATCCAGGCAACATCCTGGTGAACCTCCTTTGCAAATCCTTCAGTGCAATCATATCTTTCTTTTAGTGTGGTAACCACAGTACTCCAGCTGTGGCCTGACCAACATACTGTATAGCTTCAATATGAACTCCCTGCTATTATAAACTATGTCACATATGATAAGAATGTTACTTGCCATTTGTCAACCCAAGCCTGATATTGTCCAAGTCTTGCTGTGCTTTGGACATGGACTGCCTCAGGACTGAATCGTGCTGACCATTGTGCCATCACTGGTGAACATCCCCACTTCTGACCTTATAATGGAGGGAGGTCAATGACAAATGCTAAAATGGTAGGACATTTCCCTGTAAAACACTTGGAGGTGTCATGGACTTCAGAAAACTCATCAAGTTCAACCATCTTCCTCTGTGCCACACATGACTCCAACTACCACTCCTGATTCCCTTAAACACTAGTTTGGTAGGGTTCCTTGGTGTCACACTTAAGTCAAATGTAGTCTTGGTTCATCTCACTTCTGGAATTCAGATCCGTTGTCCAAGTGTGAACCATGGCTGCAATGGAGGTCAGGGACTGAGTGGCCCTGGTGGGATCTTAACTGGGTGAAGTGAACAAATTATTGCTAAGCAAATACTTCTTATCAACACAGTTGGTGACACCACCATTTTTACTGATGATTCTGAGAGTACTCTGATGGGATGGTTGGTTGGTTTGGATTACCCTGTGTGACAGCAGGACATAGCTAGGCTGTTTTCCACACTTTCAAGTAAATGTCAGTGTTCTAGCTGTATTTGGAATAGGTTTACAGCATACTGTATCAAACTAAATCCCCCTGTTTCTTTTTAAGTTGAAGGGCAAAAAGAGAGATCAGCATTGGGAGTATAGGTTGTTCTGCTATAACGTGCATTTCGTCGACACAAATTCACTAACACGACAGATAAATTGGGGATGTTGTTTCTAAAGTGTGAACTCCTAAAAAGTATGTTGGCTGTAATGAAATTACATCACCAACGCTTTAAGTGCTGTTTCTAAAACACAAATTTTCTCTTACATTTGGTTATATAAGAATGCAACCATCATGTTATGGAAGAACTGACTGTGTTGCATTTACTTACAATACTGCACATTAGCAAGATGATAATGAAAACTTTGAAGAAGGTGCAAAATCTACAAAATGGTTCCAAGATAATCGTAGAATCCCTACAACCCAGAAGCAGGTCATTCAGCCCATCAAGTCCACACCAAAGAGCATCCCATCCAGATGCACCCTTTACCCTATCGTGTAACCCTGCAGTCCCCATGGCTATTCCACCTAACCTGCACATCCCTGGACACAATGGGCAATTAAGCATGACAAATCCACCTAACCTGTATATCTTTGGACTGTGGGAAGAAACCAGAGCACCCAGAGGAAACCCAATCAGACAGTTGCCCAAGGGTGGAATTGAACCGGAGTCTCTGTGCTGTGAGGCAGCAGTGCTAACCACTGAATGATTGATAAGGGGCTCAATTTATGAAGGATGGATTGGAGACACTAGGGCTAATCTCCTTAAAAAAAGTTTAAAAGAGGTTTGAAAGAGATGCTCAAGTTCACAAGGGATCTGGACACAGTAAATGGACAGCAATTGTTCCTGTGGATGGAAGAGTCAGGAACCAGAGAAAAATATTTAAGGTGACTGTCAAAAAAAACTACAATGGAAGGTAACCATAGTGAATGGTTACAATCTGGAAACATTGCTCAAGGTGGAGGTTAAGGCAGACATTTCAGACTTTCAAAGGGAAACTGGATAAGCCACCAAAGAGAAAATAATGCATGCTTATTCACAAAGGGCAGGGAGTTCCCTCACCAAAACTGCTGCAGAAACCAACACATTCAAATGGACCAAATGGTCTTCTAATGATTCTAGTCTACTCTCTAAAATCAATTTGTTCAGAAATTTATAAAACTGCTAATGAAGCAAAAGTACAGTAAATGTTTACTACAACAGGAGATCTATTGCCTAAAATGAGTAGAAAATTGAAGCTTGTTTAAAGACTTCATAAATGCTAGTAAATCATTCTCCCAGCGTGTGCGTGGGTTTCCTCCGAGCGCTCCTGTTCTCTCCCACAGCCGAAAAATGTGCAGGTTAGGTGAACTGGCCATTCTAAATTGCCCGTAGCGTTAGGTGAAGGGGTAAATGTAGGGGAATGGGTCTGGATGGGTTGCGCTTCGGCGGGTCAGTGTGGACTTGTTGGGCCGAAGGGCTTGTTTCCACACTAAGTAATCTAATCTAAGCTAAAGAATGTTAATTTTTGGAGGTGATACTGAGAAAGTTTCTCTTGATGATATTTAGATTTGGAGTCAGTAGGCCAACCTTTCTGTAAAAAGAAAAAAAATTAACTTGCATAACAGTCTGTATATCATAACTTTAACAACGTACAAGTCAGAATATATCGAACAACTTTTTAATGTTATCATTGTGTAGCAACATATATTTGACTTCAAAATAGGACTTTAGATAAATTCACACTTCCACAATTTTAAACAGTGAGAGAGGCAGTAACCATCTCACCTGGGCTTTTCTGGAGCATCTGAAGGATCGCTGCAGAATGGTTCTTGGTAGACAATTTCTGCCAGATTATGATCATACAGCGTTGCCACGATTTCCTCTCGGCTTGGTGGTGACATTAAAGGCTTTAGAATGTGAGCACCTGACGTGCGGCTAATGTAACAGCTATGTTTGGTTTGTAATGGTGAATTGACAGATGCTGGAGAACTATGAGACGTTGCTGGTGAACCATTACTATATTTAGAAGCACAAAGCTCTGGATCTTCACAGCTTATTGCTGTAATGTCATCACCAACAAATCCTATAGCTCCATTTGGACTCGAACCAGTCGAAAGGGCAGACAAACACACGTCAGATCGGTCACATTCTCTTCCACTTCCTTCATCTAACAGCATTAGTTGACTACTGGATGACTTTATTGGGCTGCAGGAAGTTCCATTCTCCAAAGAATCATGGCAAGGATTGGAAGTCTGATCCTTCATCTCAACAAGAGACATTCCAGACAAATGGGTGCTAGATGATTCAGAAGAGTTTGACAGAACACTTTGAACTGGCATGTCAAAACTTTTATTTAATTGTTTCAACTTCTCTTCACTGTCTAAAAAGGACTTTTCAAACAGATCAGGGCTGACTGAGCCAGATCTGGCCCACTCAGCATTGGTTGATGGCTGATGTATTTGGTCAGAGTGCTGCACTTTACTGCTTTGGGACTTGTATCCACAAGTTTCTATTACTGCCTGGGTTGGAACAGATTCTTGGACATCACTCAAAAATTTTTGAGGCAGATTTTGCTCAGCAGCTGGCATGAACTGGCAGCCAGAATATACAGTGCAATACCTGGTTTGTCCAACAGTATTGATATCAAAATTGTAAGACGGAGGAAGTTCTGGTGATAAGCTGTCAAAACTGTAACTATCAAACCCAGCATCAGAATGGAAAACAGGGTTGTCATCAGAAAAAGGACAATTGGATTGAGAAGTTTGAGATTTCTTGGGTGGTACTCTTTTTGAGGTTTTGGTTTTCTTTTGTATAATATTTGCACTTCTTGCGTTTTTCATTTTTTTAGAAGCAGCATCCTTTTGGCACTTTGAATGAGCAACAGGGAGAAGACCAGGAAAGTCTGTGCCAGCAGAATTTTTATTGAATTCATTTTGCTCATTTGGACAAGAAACACTTCTGTGAAACACAGCTTTTGGTGAAGGAGCTTGAACATTGCCTTCTTGTGTTTTTTGTTGCCTTTTCTGTAGTAATTCGCGCAAAACAGTGAGACTAGACTGAGTACCGCTAAAAGGGGCTTGGCTATCCATTCTCTGACAGTGTTCAGATTTCTGAGAGTAGGGTGCAATATTTGCGTCCAAGAAGGTTTCAGACACTGACCTCTGCTTTATTCTGGGAGGAGTGAAGTCAGATATATCTAAAATGTTGGTGGTTTCTTGTTCCCCTTCCACAACTTTTTTCACTAACTTAGTTTGGCTACATGAAATAAAATTAAGACAATGGCCATCCTTTTCATTTTCGACTGGAGAAATCCTGCGAGGTAAATCCATACCATTGTTTCCTTGCGAATATGCTGATTGTTGATTTACCTCAGAAATAAGTAGAGCAGATTTTGATTGCTGATGAGCTTTGGATTGCTGGAATTGTTGAAATGAATGATTTACTTTGCCATCAATCTCAAGCTCTGACTGAGATAACGTAGATTTCTGGTGAGATTTAAGTGTTTGTGCATTCTCTCCATTTTGAATCTCTCTAGCTTCAGAAATATGCTGACCACCATCAGCCTTTGTTTGGCACATAATCTGTGACCTCGGCTGCGATGAATTGCTCCTCTGTATCCTAAAAATGTCTTCGGTTGAGTGAACTGGCAAGTGGGAGTACTGTAAAGACTGCGGATGATGTTGAACTGTGGAAGAGGCTGTTAACTGACCAAAACACCGCTGATTCTGAGGAACAGCCAGTGTTGTCTGTGGTTCAAGGTTAGTGTCCATCGATAGTTGAAAATTCTCAGTTATTTGAGCCTTGTTATCCAACATATAAATAGACTCAGGCTGCACACAAGAAGGACTTGTTTTACTGAGACTGAAAGGAAGGCTGGAATGCAACTGGGACTGAGAACACGTTGCCAACTGAGACAGTGTATCCGAGACTTGTTCACCTGGCGGATAAGGGAAATCGTGCAAATTGGTGCTATCATCAACTTCCAGCAACGAACAATAGTAGCCCCCAGAATCTCCTTGGATTTCTTCAGAATAAGGCTGTGTTGAAGGAAGGTGCCCTGTCGAACAGAGGCTAAGAGGAATGTTGGGTTGCTCATCAGTCTTGGAAATGGGATCTGATTCTACAGCAAGCACATTTTCAAAATTTCCACAAAACCTTCCAATTGATTGTTCTTTACAGGAGGAGTTCGGTTCTGTGTCGATAGGCTCAGAGCTTTCCTCATGCTCATTTGATTCTGAACTTTGCAAAGTTCCTTGCTTCGCAGCAAGATATGGAACTACATTTTTTGGTTTCCGGGTCCATCTTTTTCTGGTTTTCTTGCGCTGCTTTACCTTCTGTTCATCTTTTTCACCAACTGCCACTTGCTTACCTTTTTGGGGTCCTTTCATCCTTTTAGCTGTAGCACCAGCGTTAGAGGGAGATTTTTTCCTGGATTTCAAACATTGCTTTTTTCCACGATTTCTACTGCCTTGCAACAAATAATTAGAATTACTTAAAGCAGAGGGGTCACTCTCTCTTATCAGCACATCTTCTGTTGACACAACTGATAGCATTCCATTCCCTTGCATTTCACTTGGTGACCAGCAACGAGGTGGTGATAGTTTAGAAGGACTTGGCATTCTCTCAGACATAAAGCCGAGTTTGTACATAACATCTTTATATTCTATTGAACAGTCATCAGCTTCAGCACTGTAGCAGGGCGAAGGAGGAGAAAGTGGTGAAAATTCTACTTTTTTCATAGTAAATACACTTCTTTTCCCTTGAGCTTGGTTAGCAATATTCAGTTTTTCCTTTCTTTGTAGTTTTTTAAATCTTCCAGCTCTTTTCTTTAAGCTCGACTGAACTTTTGCTTTTTTCCCTCTTTTTGGTGTAGGTATTGATAGCAAAGGTTTGACAACAACAGGAGGTTCAGTGACCTTCGGCCACCAGTCTTTTAAAGGTGAAATTTTGCGATATTTTTGCAGTTTATCTTCATCGAGAAGAACATGGTCCTCGTTTGAATCCACTTTTCCTATCTTAACTAGCATATTTTTTCTACCCTTGAATCGGTTAATAATAATATATTTTATAATCACAGGAGGTTCTTTCTTATTAAGCCTTCTTCTTTTACGTGATCGCTGAGAATGATCAATACTGTTATCATTGACTTTTGAACATTCTGACCGAGCTGGACTGGTCTTGAAGGTTTCTGAGCATTGACCATGCTCGTTTTCTTCAGTTTCATAGCTTACTTTCCGCTTTGTTCGGAGTGTATACTTACTGGATGTCAATCGAAGTGACTGTCCTAGACTATTTTCAGGATATCCATCCTTAAAGATTTGGGAGTCTAAAGAAAATCCATTACCTAAAGATTTCCCTGTATTGTGATCTAGAGATATTTCATTTTGCAGTACCCTATTGCTACAAGAATTCAGTTCTCTGGATTGGGCACTTGTTCCCTTTGTAATTGTTGAATTTTCAGTCAGCTGGATACCATTTGATCTCTTTTTACTCAACTTGAGCTTTAACCTGCGATCATCTTGTTTTTGAAGTTTCGAGGGCCTGTTGAACATTTTCTCTGGACATTTCAGACAGTTAGGAAGTACTACGCTAGGGAAGAATGTATACTGTGCCTCATGCTGATCAATTACAGTTCTCTCTCTTTGGGTTGCTTGAAAATCTTCATATCTAATTTTAAGTTCAGTATGATTTTTTGCAGTGTTGCTTTCAGCATCTATTGCTGTACTTCTTTGGCCTTCAAAAAGCTGAACCCCATGTTTTACACCTCTGGGAGGAATCAAAGATTTATCACACATGGTGTTCTCTTTTTTATTGGATGCATGAGGCACTTTATTAGCTATTCGCCCAACCAAGCAATCAAGAGTTGAATTACTATGAAATTCATCTTCACTGGTTTGATTTCTTGGATGTGTAAATGACAACCTTTTTTCACAGTTAATGCTGATATAACGCTTTACCCTTTGAAGTTTATCAGTTTGCACTGGAACCTGATTTTCATAGTCACTAGTAATACATTTATTTTCACAAACTGCACTTGGAGATTTGCCAACCATTTCAGCATCTACAAACTTCACATTGTGAGAGCCAAGGTCTTCGCTAGGTGTGCTGTATTTTAATTCATAACTGGCTTCATTCGATAAGTTAGAAACAGCATGTTCAGGCTTCTTTGTCACAATGAATGAATTTTGATAAGAAGGTAATTCTGTGGCATTCAAATCATCGAGTGCATGAGGTGTGGTACCTGCATGATTGTACTGTAGTCTAACATGATCAGATGATGGCAATTCTAACATCACAGTCTCTTTGTGAAATGTTGACTTTGTCAGAACTTTGTCTCGGACTGCTAACGTAGAATGAGTTCTTGAACCATCTTCATTCAAAGTGTTATCTAAAATTCAATAAGATAGCCATGGAATTACTGAAGGGCAGAAGACCATGAAAATGCTTCCGCTTAATATAATACAAATCAGAAAAAATATGAATTTCTCTCAAGTGTTGAGATGTCACTAATCCATAGCACTTGTTTTCTTGGGACTGGTGTAAAATGAAACAGAGTAATTCAATTCATCCATGGTCTGAAAATAATTCTCATCTGAGGTGTGCTTTCAGGTTATCTCAATACTGTTGGTTGCTATCCTACTGAATAATTAAAACATAAACTGCTATGTGCTTCATAGTACAACTGCACTCAAGATTATTCTTACCCCTTACATAACAATAAATGTACACTGAATTGTCTCAAAGATAATAAAAACCCCATAATAGATAATAGTTTGCATGCTACAAAGTTAAATTGGCTCCAAATACTTACACAACCATGGAATTATAACAGCACAAAGACTGTAATTTAGCTGGTCAAGTCTGTCTGCTCAGCAGAAGAGCCGCTCTAATTCTACCCCTTCCCAAATAAATGTAATTCACTTCTGAAATCTGTCTCACCATACTCAGGTAGAGCACTCAGATTTAAAATCAGTCCATACACAAAATCCTTTCTTCCTCACACTGCTTTTATCACCAATTATCTTAAATTGGTGCCTTCTAGTTCTTAACCCTTCTGTTGATCGCAACGTTGGTCAGACCTCTCTACTAAATCACCTCTCACCCATTACATCGGAGGAGAATAGCATCAGCTTTGCCAATTTATCTCTCGAACCAATACCCTCAATCCCTGCAAGTTCTCCAAAATATTAGCTTCATCATATTTACTTCCTTCCTCAAGCATGATGTTCAGGATTGTACAGTAATGATCAAACCACTTGTTAAAAAATAACTTTTTCTTTGCTCTGGTACTCTTATTTCTCCAGGAGTAATGCTCAGGATCCATGTGCCTTATAAACTGCTTTCTCAACCTGCCCATTTGTGTATAAGTCTTGGTTCATCTGCTCCTGATCTCTGTTCAGATTTGCACCCTTTTTGTTTTATATTGCATTTGTTTGATCCTCCTAAACCAAATCACTCCACATTTCTTGACATTAAGTTTTAGCTGCCTGGTACCAGCTGGTTAATGCTTTCTTGAAAAACTTTAACAACTTTGCTGTTAAGAAATGGAGGTTATGCTATGGCTTCCTCAAGGTCAGCAAGTCATCTGCAATGTTAGTTTCCTCTTTGTATTTCTTGGACCATTTGCAGTAAGCCTAAACCCTCACTGGGAGGAGAGCCTTCATGTTGTTTACATGTAAAGGCACTGTGGTCCTCAGTTCACAAAACCTCCAAGCTTTAGCACGAATCCAGTGAATTTAGTGTTTCCAGACAAGACAAAGCAAGAGACAGGAAGGTTAGCTGTGTGGAGAAATGATAAAACTTCTTTAAAAAGATATACAAGACAGGTTGAGAGAGTCCATGAGAAGATGGAGTACAATGTGAGAAAATAAACCAACTTTAAATTCTCATCATCTTCAACCTCTAAGGCACTGCTCCTTCTCTCTGCAAAAGTTCCAGTTCTCTAGTTCTCTAAGACCTCATCATTCCACGTATTTGTGTTGGTGTGCATCCTAATTGCCTTTGCTGCATCTCAGACACCCATACATTTTGGCAGCTTTGGCATAAGCTCTGAAAGTCCCTCCAGAACCCCCTCTTACCTCCACTCTTTCTAGAAGACACTCCTTAAAATTCATATCAACTAAGCTCTTGGTTACCTGATTCTATTGTAGATATCAATTATTTTTCAATAACATAGCAAAGATGAGTGAGAAAACAGAGGACTGGGAAGCTTTTACAGAACAACAGAGGATTACTAAGAAGGAAATACGCAGAGAGAAAAAAAAAGGAGGTATGAAAGTAAATTGGCCAAAAATATAAAGGAGGATAGTAAAAGCTTTTTTTAGGTATACAAAAGGGAAAAAAAATGGTTAAGACTAAAATTGGGCCCTTGAAGACAGAAACAGAGGAATATATGACAGGGAACAAAGAAATGGCAGAAGAGTTGAATTGGTACTTCAGATCGGTGTTCACTGGGGGAGACACAAGCAATCTCCCTGAGGTAACAGTGGTTGAAGGACCTGAACTGAAGGGAATTTACATTTGCCAGGAATTGGTGTTGGAGAGACTGTTTGGTCTGAAGGCTGATAAGTCCACAGGGCCTGATAGTCTACATCCCAGGGTACTGAAGGAGGTGACTCGAGAAATCGTGGATGCATTGCTGATTATTTTCCAGAATTCGATAGATTCAGGATCAGTTCCTGCGGATTGGAGGTGGCTAATATTGTACCACCTTTTTAAGAAAGGAGCGAGAGAGAAAGCAGGAAATTATAGAACAATTAGTCTGACCTCAGTGGTGGGAAAGATGCTGGAGTCAATTACCATGGTAGGTCAGAGTTACCACGGATTTATGAAGGGGAAATCATGCTCGACTAATCTTCTGAAATTTTTTGAGGATGTAACTCTGAAGATGGACAAGGATGTAGTGTACCTGGACCTTCAGAAAGCCTTTGATAAAGTCCCATATAGGAGGTTAGTGAGCAAAATTAGGGTTCATGGTATTGGGGGCAAAGTACTGACTTGGATTGAAAATTGGTTGGCTGACAGGAAACAAAACAAGTAGTGATAAATGGCTCCCTTTCGGAATGGCAGGCGGTGACTAGTGGGGTACCAAAGGGATTAGTGCTGGGACCGCAGCTTTTTACAACATATATTAATGATATAGAAAATGGTATTAATAGTGACATTAGCAAATTTGCTGATGATACAAAGCTGGCTGGCAGGGTGAAATGTGAGGAGGATTTTAGGACATTACAGGGTGACCTGGACAGGTTAGGTGAGTGGACAGATGCAGTTTAATGTGGATAAATGCATGGTTATCCACTTTGGTGGCAAGAACAGGAAGGCAGATTACTACCTAAATGGAGTCAAGCTAGGTAAAGGGGCAGTACAAAGAGAGATCTGGGTGTTCTTGTATACCACTCAATGAAGGCAAGCATGCAAGTACAACAGCTAGTGAAGAAAGCTAATAGCATGCTGGCCTTCATAACAAGAGGGATTGAGTATAGAAGCAAAGAGGTTCTTCTGCAGCTGTACAGGGCCCTGGTGAGACCACACCTGGAGTACTGTGTGCAGTTCTGGTCTCCAGATTGCTATTGAGGGAGTGCAGCATAGGTTCACGAAGTTAATTCCTGGAATGGCGGGATTACCTTATGTTGAAAGACTGGAGCGACTGGGCTTGTGTACCCTTGAGTTTAGAAGACTGAGAGGGGATCACATATACGATTATTAAAGGACTGCACACTCTGGAGGCAGGAAACATGTTTCCACTGATGGGCGAGTCCTGAAACAGAGGACACAGCTTAAAAATAAAAGGGTAGGCCATTTAGGTCAGAGATGAGGAGAAACTTCTTCACCCAGAGAGTGGTGGCTGTGGGGAATGCTCTGCCCCAGAGGGCAGTGGAGGCCCAGTCTCTGGATTCATTTAAGAAAGAGTTGGATAGAGCTCTCAAGGATAGTGGAATCAAGGGTTACGGAGATAAGGCAGGAACAGGATACTGATTAAGGATGATCAGCCATGATCATATTGAATGGTGGTGCAGGCTCGAAGGGCAGAATGGCCTACTCCTGCACCTATTGTCTATTGTCATAATGTTGCCATAAAGTGTCCTAGGACACTTTGGTGTAGTGGTATATAAATGAGTTGGTGACTGCAAATAAAGAAAAATAAAATCATGGTTGCATTTTAAACATCGAATCTCCTGCTCCTTAGATGCTGGCTGACCTGCTGCGCTTTTCCAGCAACACATTTTCAGCTGCATTTTAAATACAGTAGATTAGCACTGAAATCTTCAAAACTTTGGACTTTTATATTGCACAACATAATATCAAACCACTTGTTACACTTTATAATGTCTCATCTGAATAATCTCTTCTATAAATAACTTTGGTGGCAGTGGTGATGTGGGATGTGGACAACAAAGCGAGTGACTGACAAATGTACACTTATTTACCAACTGAATCTACCAATGCTTGTGGACTGAAAAGCAGTGCTTTCAAATAACTTAATGAGCAGGGAAGATCACACAAGGTAACGTGAGATATTGTATCACTGACCTGCACAGTGTGCTGAGCACGGATAAGGTTAGTGGTGAGGTCAGGAGATGTTGGGCTAGATGGAGACATGTGAACAACGTGAGGACTCTCCTCCCAGTGAGGGTTTAGATTTACTGTGAATGGTCCAAGAAATAAAAGAGGAAACTAACATCGCAGATGACTTGCTGAACTTAAGGAAGCCATAGCATAACCTCCATTACCTAACAGCAAAAGGTGTTAAAGTTTTTGGTGGCAATGCAACATAGCTTTCTCAGGTAGCAGATAAGAAAACTCTATCATGGTGACACATTGTGAAGGACCTAACCATACTGGAATTAATCTAGCTGGCTGTAAAGCTCAAAAGGTGTTCACACACAATTCCTCACTGCTTTCACGACAAATACCAGATATACTGCTGACAACCCTCATATTATGGAAATAATACAACTGTAAGGAGGAATTTCAATTACCACACCAAAACAAATGCTGCACGTCAGAGTCATACAGCACAGAAACAGACTCTTTGGTCCAAATCATCCATGCCAAACAAGTTTCCCAAACTAAACCAGTCCTATTTGCCTCGTTTGGCCCATATCCCTTTCCTATCCATGTACCTGACCAATTATCTTTTAACTGTACCTGCATCTAACACTTCCTCTGGCATTTCATTCCACATATGCACTACCATTTGTGCCAAGTAAATGCCCTTCAGGTCCTTTTTAAGTCTTTCCCCCTCATCTTATACCTTCTAGTCTTGATCTCCCCAGGGAAAAGACCTTTGCTATTCACCTTATCTTTGTCTCGTATGATTTTATAAACGTCTAAAAGGTCACACCTCAATCTCCCATGCTCCAGAGAAAAAAGTCCCAGCCTATCCAGCCTCTCCTTAAAACTCAAATACTTCAGTCCTGGTAGCATCCTTATAAGCCTTTTCTGCACTCTCTCCAATTTAATAATATGCTATTTACAGCAAGACAACCAGAGCTGCACACACAATTCAAAGAAGTAGCCTTAGCATCCTGAACAACCTCAACGTGACATTCCCAACCCCTACATTCAAACGATCTGAGCAATGAAGGCAAGTGTGCCAAACGCCTTCTTTACCACCCTGTCTACCTGTGACACAACAGACAAAGAACTATGTACCCAAATGCCTCTGTCTCTATTCCACAACACTCCCTAACCATTAACTGTGCAAGCCCTACTTTTGTTCGTCTTACCAAAACAAATCCTCACATTTATTTAAATTAACCTCCATCTGCTACACCTTGACCCAATTAATCAAGATCCCTTTATAATCTGGGATAACCTTCTTCACAGTTTACTACACTAACAATTTTGGTGTCATCTGCAAACTTACTAAACATGTTTTCTACGTGCTCATTCAAATGGTCTATACAAATGACAAACAGTGGACCCAGTACTGTTCCCTGTGGAACACCACTGGTCATAGGCCTCCAGTCCAAAAAAAAACAACCCTCCTCCACCACCCTCCGTCTCCTACCCGTCAAGCCAAATTTTGTAACTGGCAAGGTCTCCCTGAATCCCATGGGATCTAACTTTACTAACCAGTCTACCACGTGGATCCTCATCAAAGGCCTGTCTAGTATTTGATGGAAAGAAACTGGAGCCAAACGGTGAGATTAGGATGGATATGAGTGGAGAATGTGGAGGAGTTCTGATAGTCAGAATAAAGTCAATGGTTAAAAGCAACCTCAATTCCTGTCTAGTACATGCAAGACTGAAGCCAAAATCCTTGAATCACAGTAGGTAATGGGACTGGCAAAACCTATAAATTCTAACCTGGCTTCAGTAGGTACAGATCTATTGTCTCAGCTATTAAAACAAAGGCAATATAAATTTTAAAGATTGTTTGAATAATAAGCAAACTCAAGAATGTTTGATGCACACCAGCAAATTAAAGAGCCTGTAGGGCTCTGCAGTTGACTTTATAAATCAGTTCTTCTGTATAATGCAAATAGCTGCCATGGATTCTTTATGCATTAAAATTTTATTCAAATTTACAGGCTTTTGCATTCAATAGATGACAGGAAATGTTTGTAATAATTTTTTAAAAACATTTTGATCAGATGACCACACCTGGCCACAGAAGTAGCTACAAGATTAATTAAACTCAAAACATTAAATAATTCAACAAACTGCTCAAGACATTTAAAATCTTCTTCGACCTTGCAACTTTCTTAAAATTATTCAACAGCATTGCGAATGCAAATAGTTCAAATATTTGCATGGTTATATTCTGATCTAACTCTTCAGTAATCACAAAATTTACACGACAAACAAAGGCACATACCAGTGTTCTCATCTGCAGCTCCATCAAGCTGAGGGATAGAAAGATTCCCTCGCCACTCAGCTTGACTATCAGAAAACACGTTATCTTCCTCAGACGAACAGTCACTTAAATTCTTCTCTGAAAATCTGAAAGATACTTTTATTGTAAAACAATTCTGCAAAAAGGTATTAATTGGCTTTAAGAATTTTCAGCATAAACAATAGTCTAATACAACTAAGTTTCATATCTCCAGCATTCGCAAACAAAAACAAATTACTGGAGAAACTCAGCAGGTCTAGCAGCGTCTGTGGAGAGAGAAACCTCGAGTCTAGTGATCCTTTTTCTAGATTGAAAGCTTACTGCATTTAGGTCTGCTGACAATGCAGTATGTGAATGTAGAATACAAGAACATGGTCTCCGGTTAAGGTTAATCATGACAGACTAATGACTCAATTGTGACCCTTTAGAATTCACTAATCCAGATGGATTGTGGACAATCTGGGGTGTTTACATTTAAGGCTGGGATAGACTGCTTTATTTCTCAAAGAAAAAGGGAATATTAGGAATGTCTAGGTCAGTAGAGGCAAATCAATATCACGTTGTGCGGTAAACTCAAGGGGTTGGATGATCTACTCTTGCTCCTATTTAATACTTATCTCATCTATTCAACAAATACACTACCCAGAGCCAATTCCTTTTCAAATGTTGAAAGGAGGAAGTTAAACTCTTTGTCCTTCTTGAATTTGAGAACTTTTTAAAATGAATTAAATTTTATGTAATGACCACTAACCATCAGTAGAATTTTCATAAAAATTCAGCATCAGCAAAGTATTGGATAGTTTCATCTCACCTACATGCTTTATCAATATAGATTACCCATTATCTGATCTTTGTTGTTCAGTGACACAGGAGGCCATATACATTTGGTCAATACTCCGATGACACTACAGAACTTAGCTCAATTGCTTTTAAAAACAAATTGCTTCAATCCATTCCCAGGCTTCAGCATAATTACCTTTTTATTCATTCACAGGATGTGGGTATTCTGGCTAGAACTGCAGTTATTACCCAATCCTAGAGGCCTTTGAAAAGCTGCCTTCTTGACCTGCTGCATGAGATATAGGTACAACCACAGTACTGTTAGGATAATTCCAAGTTCGTTATCTAATTCAAGTTATCCAAAAAACCCTTTTAGGCATAACTTAAATTATCCAGCAAGACAAATTATGCAACTTCAAGCTAAAAACAAATGGAACTATACTATTTCATAAGTTAGACTTCCACTGTAGTATCTGCATGAAGAATCTGACCAAGTCTCTGGCTTTAAAAGCAATTTTTCACTTAACAGTCAGAGGAGTGGAGGGGATATGGAATTAGAAGCTCAGTTGGACAGGATGCAGACGTTGCAAACAAACAATCTGATACAACGAAAAAAAAGAGAGAACAGTAGTAAGGACCAAATATCACCACTTTGGTCAACCTAACATCAAATATTACTTGGATAAGACTGTAAAGCATGGTATATTAATGATTAAATAATAAATGGAGGAACATTGCAGTGTTGGCATACTGTTGAATCACAAATGCTACAAATCTGATTCATACAGAATAAGTATTGCCTGCAGATGATGACGATGAATAAAAAGTACCCCGGAAAGTCTGATACAGGAAGTATTGTTAGAGACACTAAATGTAGACATTGCTTACCTCATTTTTCCAATATTATCTGGAAAGTCACCATCCCAACGTTGAGACATTATTAAACTGAGTTCCAATTCTTCTTTTTGAATTTCTGGTTCATTTTCTTCGTCATCACTATTCTGCTGGTAACTGAAACTTCCTGCAGATTGCTGTTGCGAACATCTGACAGGCGCAAATGGAGATCTTGCATTCCCAAACCCGTCTTCCTCTAACCCAGCTAACAGATGCACTACTGCCTGGTCCTGACTGGCACCTATATGAACAGGTCACATATTAAAAAAAGTGTTAGCTTGTGTGCAGTAAAATTCACCAAATTACACAACCGAATACCTTGAGGCTCCATTTTCAAAATAGATTCTTCCACGTCATTTGTGATAATATTTGCAAAGCAGCTCATTGTCCTGGACGGAAATAAATCTGCTGTCCTTACCAGACTCCAGACCGACAATGCAGCTCTCAAAATATGCTCTGAAAGGCCTGCCGAGTCAGAGTTGTAATAAACAGCTAAAGTCTAAAGAATGAAAACATGCAAACCACCTGGTACTGGTCTAAAGTGTTGGAACTAACAGTTACAAACTGAGCCCTGTGGACCCCCAAACATTCTCCTTTATAGCATTTGGGGCCTTGTGCCAAAAAACCTAGGAAAGCTGTTCCACAAACTCATCAACAACAGTATATGATTCTATGCCAGACACCAAATCACTACAATCCCTGGGTACGTCCTGTCATACTGGTAGGACAAATCCACAAGAGTTGGCAGCACAATGGTACATGGAGTTGCCCCAGGAATCTCAGCATCAACTGCAGACCCCCAAGTGTCACAGCATCAGGAAAAAACCTTAAAATTTATGCTCCAATGTCTTATGGAGTTCTTCAGAGTACTATAATACTAGTACTATCTTTGCTTTATATCTTTCTCTGTAGATTTTCTTCTTAGGGATTTCTGTTTCACAGGTCAAAAGACAAGGTACCTTTAAGAGAGCTATGTTTCGGGCAGTATGTAAGTGCTGGTGACTGGGCAGTTCTCTCTCCAACTGTTCAAATTTTTCCCAGTCTTATACCCCAAAGTATCAGATTGTTTCACAAGTTATCAATATTGTCAATAAGCTAATTTCAAACTTGATCGGAAGTTGGTATTTCGGGCATAATTTAAACTGTTTGGCCGAATTTGAAATTGTTTTTCTGGTCTCCAGGCAACCCAGCTAATCTAGCTGTTCGACCATATGTTACATTGTTACTTTGTTTAGAACACTTTGTGCTGTATCAGGTAGTTCTGCTATAGCTTTTAACTCTCAAAAAAGATACAGTACCCCTTATACTTTCATAAAGGCAAGGAATCAAGATACTCATCTCCCATTGCCTCAAATTCTGACTACCATCTACATGGATGAAATACTCGCCACTTGCCTGAATGCAGTTCCAACAATACTCAAGTAGCAAAAAAAAAATCCAGGAACAGAGCTGAAAATGTGTTGCTGGAAAAGCGCAGCAGCTCAGGCAGCATCCAAGGAGCAGGAGATTTGACATTTCGGGCATGAACCCTTCTTCAGGAATGCTCCTTGGATGCTGCCTGACCTGCTGCACTTCTCCAGCAACACATTTTCAGCTCTGATCTCCAGCATCTGCAGTCCTCACTTTTTCCTACAATCCAGGAACAGCCCACTTAATCGGCACCCAAACCACAAACATCAACATTCATTCCCTTCACCATCCAAACTACTACAACAACATGTACTGCAGAAACACACCAAGATTCCTTTAACACCACCTTTTAAACCTGCAACCTCCACCATCTAGAAGGACAAAGCCAGCAGATGCATTGATACCCCACTTCCCACAAGTTCCCCTCAAAACCACGTATCATCCTAACTTGGAACAATATCATTTTCCTTAATTCACTGTTGCCAGGGAAAAGAAAAATCTCCAACTTGCTACCCAACAGCACTGTGGGTACGCTGGATTTCTCAGTCTCAAGGACTGTAGTGATTCAAGAAGGCAACACACTGCCAACTTTCTTACACAATTAGGAATGGGCAATAAATGCCGCTTAGCCAGTGACACCTATATCCTATGAATGAATAAAGAAAAAAAAAAGGCACTGGGTGTGGAGAAGTGCAGAAGGGCTAAGGTAGAGAGTAGGATTTTACTGCAAAGAATGTGCAAGATGAGGCCAACCTTATGCATGAGTGATAAAAGACAAGGCATGTTCAGGAGATAAAGACAGTTAAGAGAAAGGTATACAGATGAATAACTCTGGAAGAACATTTGACTGAATTTTTCCATTCATGAATTAAAAGGAATTTAACATGATCACTAATTTGAGTTGCAGAAAGTTACAATGATTTGAGAAGAGGAGGAATAGCATGCCAGGGCAACACAGTCACACCATATCGCAACTGTGATTGATAAAGGCTTGTCACAGTTCAACAGAGATGGAAACATAAAAAAGAGGTCACATTTGGAAGTCTCAAATTTAAAAAAAAACTAAGAGGAAATCTTGAAGATGTGAGGGTTGGTTTAGAAAGATTGTGAAGAGATATAATAACAACACTTTTGAGGGGATGGAGTACCAATACCTACCTGAGAAGAGGGCCCAGTTATAAATGTAGCTATCAAATGAATTCAGAAAAGGAGTTGGGTGGTCAGCAGTTGAGTGGGAACAAGGTCAAATTGAGGTTTATCTTAAGATGAAGTAGTCAGAGAAGACATGAAGTTGGAGGAAAACTAGAAAAATATACAGGTATGTGCTGACGCAGTGGGGCCTTGGCTTGGTGAGCAAGGTACAGAGGAATATTATGCCTCCTTCCTCTTGCCTATTGCGCCTGCTCTTCATGAAGAACAGACCTGTAGCTCTAAACTGAAATATTTTGAGAACCTACTAGCCAAGAGAATCTATTAAAAAAGAAATCAGCACATTAACTTCTGTTTTCTGCCTCAATAATTTAGATAAAACCTACCATGAAGGCATACAATAATGAATTTCAATTTTGTCAAAATATTTCAATGGCACCAAATGGATGTTGAACCTGACATACTCACCGAGAATCGGAGAATGAATTAACCTTTGCGATGAGGGATGGAACGTCTGGCTGCTCTCCATTATGCTTAGAATAGTTTCTTCATCAACAATCGCTTCTTCAGGCTCTGCATTTCCTTGACTCACCCCTTTTTTGGGAGGGAAGAAAAATTCAAAAGAAGAAAAATTACTGTATATAATTTATGGGAGATGGCATACCAGTCTAGTGATCCAGAGGCCCAGGTTAGTGCTCTGGACTCATGGGTTCAAAACTCACCACAGCAACTGATGGCTTACAATTCAATCTCAATAATTTTAACCATGACAACTATCATCCATGTCATAACAACCCATCTGACTCCATAATCCAAATTTCCCTTCAGGCAAGAAAAACTATTCTCCTTGTTCAATTTGGTCTTCCCAAAACCCACAGCAATAAGTCTGACTCTTAAATGCTCTTTGAAATGGCCAACACACTATTCAGTACAAGGTCAATGAGAGATGGGCGATAAATGCTTATCTTGTGAGCAATGTCTACATATCATTAAAGAATAAAAGTGAAGCAATAGATCATTTTTTAATAATAAATTTGTTCCTTACAATTTCAAGTCACTTTTGCACTGAAGATTTGAATTTAGTTAATCTGATTCAAAACCTCTGACTTCTAAAAGGAACAGCGTTTAGACAGTTCTGCTAGAACGCCATAGTCGTGTTCCAGTGAAACTTCACTTAAGAGAAATAATAGGGCTTCTGGGAAAAAAGTGGGATTAAGAGGCAGACCATTAAAAAAAAACACTTATGATTGCTCAAAATCACCTAAGTATTGCACAGCCTGATTGGAGGTTTAAATCACATTTATTAATGAAACAAAAGTAAACTTAACACATAACACTGAAAAATATTAACGCAGGTACTGAGGGTCGTCACCATCATCAACATCCTCAGGTGCAGTTTTGGTTGTAGAAGTGGATGGCTGTCATTGATTGTCTTTTGACTGTTTCTTGGGAGTTGAAATAAAAAAAGATATCCAGTTGCTGCTGCTGCTTTGCACTTTTCCTTCGGTGTTGAAGAGGCTGTTCATAGGATGCCAGGTGATACCTAACTGAATTAACTTCTACCCTGCTGCATTCTGCATTGTAATCGTTGTCCTCTAAGAGCTATAACTGCCACTCAATTTCCCACAGGATAGAAGACAAGAGAGCAGTGGTGCTGCATCCTGGACTTCATTGTTTTCATCTCCAACTTCCACTTCCCCCTCAGCAACAAGCTGTTGTAGAGCAGTTGTAGAAAGATCTTCACAGTGGGACGCAAGCAGCTTTTTTTATCATCCTCACTTGCCACTTTTTAAGGCCAACCTGCTTTGTAAGGGCAACACAATGCTCTTGATTTTTGGGAACTCCTCCTACAGTTCACATCCTTCAAAACCTTGAAAATAAAAACCTGGGAGAAGATGCCACCAAACTGTAGGCAGGCAGTCCTTACTAACCTCCGAAGTAATGCAAGTATCATTTTTGATGTTGAAGCTCTTTGAAAATTGAAGAACTCTGGCTTTATGATGTCCATCAGTGGCTGTAATCAGCCTCTCGAATGTGCATCTTAAAGAATAAGCTTTAAAAGCTGAGATTGCATCCTGGTCCATTTGTTGTGTTCAGAGGTAGAAATAGCATAGAATCCTTACGGTGTGGAAACAAGCCATTTGGCCCAAGAGGTCCTCAAGAGTAATCCATCCAGACCCATTCCCCTACTCTTATCAGCCGACATTTACCCCTGACTAATGCACCTAACCTACACATCCCTGAACACTAGGGGTAATTTAGTATGCCCAATTCACCGAACCTAGGAGAAAATTAGGACTGTTAATGCTGGAGATCACAGTAAAGAGAGAGTATGGTGCTGGAAAAGCACAGCAGGTCAGCAGCATCCAAGGAGCAGTAGAATTGACATTGTGGGCATAAGCCTTTCATCAGATCATCGATTCTCCTGCTGTTGGGATGCTGCCTGACCCACTGTGCTTTTCCAGTGCCACACTCTTGACACAATTCACCTAATCGCCACATTTCTGGATATTTTCAAAAAGCTCACCAATGGTGACAGGATGGCTTGGCACATTATCCAGGATGACAAGAGCCTCGAAATTCAAAACTTTTTCTGCAATACTGCCTAAAAACATCTTCCAAAAAATCAATGAGTTTGGAAAAGATTCGCCAGCCATCCAACCTTGTTCACTTGACCTGAAGGAGACATCTAGAGTGGACTTAATGTAACCCTTCAAGGCTGGTGAATTGGTAGAGTAGTACACCACCATAGACTGAAGCTTTAAGTCACCACTGGCATCAGCACCCAGCAGCACGTTAAAGCCTCGAGTTTGTGCTTCATTCTTAGAAACGTAGGTTCTTGCTGGCATTTACTTCCAGTATAAACCTGTCCCATCCAAATTGAAGATTTGATCTAAGGTGTAGCCTTCGTCGTCAATACTTTTTACTATGGAAGGAAATGTCAGCACACACACTGTCTACACAGGCAGATTCACCAATTAACCTTACATTATGGAACGCCCAGTGGTTCTTAAAACCAGCAAACCACCCACTGCTAGCACTAAAGGCAGCACATCTGCAAGATGAGCATTTTTCTTTAGATCTTCATAAAAGAAGACTTTCTCATACAGTGAGAAAGGTTGTCCCTGATCACTTTTTTTTTGTTCGATCTCTATCCAAACACTTAGCCAAAGGAACTGGAGATAGAAAGGCTTGTGTGACCTCAGATGTGCTGGCACTCAGACTTATTCCAGCAATACAGCCTGCTTTAATCTTTTCAGCATTGACTCTTATGGCGCACAAGGTAGACTTTCTCAGTCCTGTTAAGTGAGTTACATCACATATTCTCTCCTTACACTCAAATCACTGTGATATCTAGCTTTTCTTCCAGTGTTGACAGCCTTTTATATTCACCACCTGCAATTCTATCACCAGGATGCTTCTTATTAAGGCTGTCATTATGCCACTCATTCTTTTAAAAAAAAGTAGTGGGCCTTTCACAGAAAGCTGCCCTGTTGGCAGCAGACACCAGTGCCTGCTCAGGACAGCACTAATACTGGTTTTGACACCGGTGTATGCACAGAACAGTGTGGAGACTTTGGTGTGGACATTGGCACATGTGAAATGAAGTACACCACTAAATAATCATTGCTAGAATCACGCTACTGCAAAGATGTAAGCATTCTCCAAACTCCTATTTCTTAATTCCTCAGCAATGTTATAAAGCAAATTAAGCTGGCCGAATACTTTATCCGAGAACTGTCTGTATCCTACAAAAGGTGTAACAGGGTGTAGTTGTTAGTTATTGCAGGTTAAAAACTTTAACAACTTGCACTTTTTAGTAAGCATTAAAATTTTCTTATATTTCTAATCAACTGTAGTTAGTTATTAGAAAAGACCATTCTAAAAAGAGTCAAGGCATGTGATTGCTTGACTGCAACATGAAATCAATATTCAGAAAGCTATCTTACAAAATGTTGAGATTCTTTCCTCCCTAGTTTAGTTATAAGTCAGAAGTGGAAAATGGTGAGCTATGTACATAGATCTTTCAAAGAGAACTTTACAGCAACTACTTAAAATCAAACCCTGAGCTTTAAAAAGTACAGAGAGTGAGGACAGCTAGCTTTGTTCTCAAATGTTTCATGAGTTCCCAGCATCGATAACAAGCCTCATTCACCACTGGTGAGGACAAGAATTTTGTTGTATATAATTTGCGCCATGTAAGCTGGCAATATGAAAACGGCAACATTCAAGCCGCAGTGTTCCAAGGAGTTGCTACATTTGAATGATCAGAACATCAACATTCAATACTGCAAAGAAAAACACAGTCAGGCCTATTGCGAGGTTTTCCTTGGTCAAGTGTTCAAGTGTTACTTAACAGTCAGTTTATTCAGTTGATTGGAAAGAGAAGGTTCTTAACTCTGAGCTGCTAGTCAGTCAGACATTTAGGGGCAGGGAAAAAAAAGAGGATACATCTGAAAAGGTGCTGCTATAGCAGCTTCTGAGCCATTTGGACTAAAGGGAATCAGGAGGTGCAGCTAAATATTGAGATTCGGGCTCAGGAAAAGCCCTTGGAGCCCTCAGGGTTTAGAGGATGTGATGTGCCAGCAGTTCAGCACAGTTGAAAATGGACGTAAAGGAAACTCAAGCAGTTTCCACTTTGGTGCGGCAGGGCAAATTAAAAATTTGGAGAAATGAAAGGGTGTGGACTGAAGCTTGTGTTAAAGTTAAAGCTAAAGTTGTGCCCATAAGTGTTTATAGAATTCAGGGAAGCTCAGACACAGGAATGGATGATGGACCAACTTGAAAAGGTTCAGAAAAGATTTACAAGGATATTGCCAGGGTTGGAGCATTTGAGCTATTTCAGGAGAGGCTGAACAGGCTGGGGCTGTTTTCCCTGGAGCGTCAGAGGCTGAGGGGTGACCTTATAGAGGTTTATAAAATTATGAGAGGTATAGCAAGGGTAAATAGACGAAATCTTTTCCCTGGGGTCGGGGAATCCAGAACTAGAGGGCATAGGTTTAGGATGAGAGGGGAGAGATATAAAAGAGACCCAAGGGCCAACTTTTCATACAGAGGGTGGTATGTGTATGGAATGAGCTGCCAGAGGAGGCTGGCACAATTGCAACATTTAAGAGACATTTGGATGGGTATAGGAATAGGAAGGGTTTGGAGGGATATGGGTCGGGTGCTGGCAGGTGGGACTAGATTGAGTTGAGATATCTGGTTGGCATGGACGGGTTGGACCGAAGGGTCTGTGTCCATGCTGTACATCTCTATGACTATGACTCTTTGTGAGCAGTTGTTGAGAGAATAATTGATAAAGTAGCTTTTGAGAGAGATCCAAAGCTAAGATGTTGGAATCTTGTTACTTAGTTCTATTAGTAAGTAGTTGGCATCTACTACTTTGTCAACTTTAAAAAAGGTTACTGGTAGATTGCCAAAAATTATGTAATGATCTGGCTGTCTGATCAGGGGTTATAACACACTATTGACACTATTACCAACATCTTAAATGTTTTTAAAAATGGAATGTTACCAGTATTTCTTGCAATCCCTTCAACCGAATGCATGTCTAGACCATTTCAGAAGGTAGTTAAGAGTCAACCTCATTGCTGTGGGTGCAGAGTCATGTATAGGCCAGCCTAAGTTAGGATGGCACATTTCCTTTTATTAAGAACATTAGTGACATTACAATAGCTGTGTCTCCTGTAAGGCTTACGTTGTGTATGGAGAAAGATGTATGTGCACATTTTGTGAAACACTGTCAGGAAAATACATGGTAGTGCCCAAAGCAGCATAAAAGAAAAAAAAAATCAATAAATATAGCAAATGGGATTTAAGTCACTAGCAGTACAGTCAGATATACTACACCTGTGTTTTGTATGTGAATGGTGTGCGCTTTGAGGGTGTGTCAGCCAGTATTTGCTTTTATGACGATTAACAAACAGTTATACGGTAACCATTAGACTAGTTTTTATTTCCAGATTTTATTTAATTAGTTTATTTCACCATCTGCCAGTGTCGTGGGATTCAAAATATGTCCCAGAACACTAGCACTGGGCTCTGGATGATCAGTCCATTGACTGAATCATTAAACAACTGCATCCCTCTAATCTACATTCTTTAATTTGAAAACTACAAAAGTTGCTCAATTGTTTGAATATGCAATATCAGGTAAATCAAAAAATATTACAATAAATGACAGCTCAGAAACAACATTGCTTACTGTGCTCATCATTGTGTATTTCAACCAGATTGGCAGGTGTGCAGGAAAGGCCATCAGGAGATGGTGATGTATCCAAATGCAAGGTTACATTAGAAGGCAGTGTTTCCAACTCTTCATTCTCCTCCACAGATTGTGACAGAAAACTGGTTTAAACAGCAAAAGACAAGTTTATAAAAATATGTATTAAAATAAAAAGGTGTACGTACGAACTAAAAATGAAATGGGAATCTACTTACATGGAATAGTTATTTTGCTGTAAGATCTCCTTTATTCTGCGTTGAAAGATCCTTTCACTCTCTGTAAGATGTACAAGTCCACGGTCTACAAATAACAGCATAAAACCTAACATAAGAATGTTTCCCTTTAGGGAGCAAAAGGAGTGTCAAACAAACTTATATTGGTGATCACATGGTCACTAGACTTTGTGTATTGCACCCCAAGAAAAGCTGCAATAAAAAGATTGCATGGCCTGGATTTGGATTATTTTGCCATAAAATGGTATTTATAATACTGAGGTTGTCATTGGATCAGTGACCCTCAACTTTCTTGTATAGTAAAGGGCACAACACATAATTAGCTCTGCCAAGTCTATGTGAATGAAGAAAAGATGCTCTAGAAGCAACTTGTTGCATCAAAATATTATTTGGGGAAGAAATCTAGAATCTGCAGTTGACAGTTATGTTTTTGATACACAACATCCAGTACACTTATAGGAAATCCAACCAAACTAGTCCATACTGGCATTTACATTCTATTTGAGCCTCCTCCCATTTTTTCTGATTTAACAATTAATCAGAATAATACTCCATTCCATTGGCTCTCACATGCTTAACTAGCCTCTCATTACATATTTCTACATTACTCATCTCAACTACTTTCTACAGTAGGGATCACTTCACCACTCTGTTGTTTGGGACTATGTGGAATGAAACACCATAGAAGGAAAAAACACCCAAAGATTTAACCTCAATTTCAAAGAAAAATTCAGCTTTCAGAACAGTGAAATGTTTCTCCAGACTATTAAGTTGGAGCCTTATTTGTCAATTGTTTAAATCTGCATTACTATAAGCTGTATAATCTTTAGTTTCCTAATTTAGTTAAGAATGATTAGCAGCTCAGTGCATCAATAACCTTTTGAATTGACCATGGTATTTTCATCTTTAAATAGCTGCAGACCATATCAAATTTCCCCTGAAGAAATTTAAGAGAGAGAAAAAAAAAATTAAGGTTTTAGTTCATCCTCCAAATGGGGAATTTTTCTGACAGAAATGGTATTAACTTTTAAGCAGCAATGTTACGAATTTTATTAAATACCAGATGAGGTATACAACATGCAGGAGATACAATACCATCAAAGTCAAATTTTACCCTTGGATCCATAAGCAGTCAAGGAGGAGGACCAATTCCAAACAACAAGAGATCAGTGTTAAAAAGCTTGCCCAAAGGCAATTCACCTCAACCTGGTGTAACCCAAAACAGACCACCTTCCTAACCTGGACATGTGTAGAAAGACTGCTTCCCTGGGAACAGCCTGATGACAACGCAGGTAGTGTCGTGGGACTGGAAAGTAATAATTGGTGTCAGCAGAAAAAGGTCACACCTGTACAGTGACAGATTATTTCTACACTGAGATCATGTTTGGGGATCTAAAGTTGCAATATGGGCTGTAAAACACTTTAGTCAATAATTAAAAAAAATGTGAACAGAACAGCCGTGCTTTCATGAAGGTGGTTTCGATGCATCATGTAAACCTCTTGCCAAACTCCTCTACTTATTCAGAGGAACCGACAACTGAGTTGAAATACTTCCAGTTGGTTAATCATAATCACATGAACAAGAAAGGTGGTTGATCATTTCTACAGGTGACTATTCTAATGCACTTTGGTCATGTTCCCATTATCTACCCTCGGAGGTTAACTCATTCTGCTGGCCATGCACTAACCTACACCAAGTCTGGTTCATCCAACATCTTTGTATTCATTGAGGCGCTGTTTGAGTAGGGATCAGTCAATGTTCAATTTAATAGTGTTCCCAAACATTTCAATGTTCTTACCATTCTCTCTAACTTATGAGATATAGAGGTGAAATTAGTACCTCTCTAATTCTGATCATGTGCGCACTTGACTTTAATTGCTTGACCGATGGCGAGCTTTACAGCTGCTTGATAGCTCAAGAATTCCTTCCCAAAATCACTACTTTACATCTCTTTGCTTCATTAAGCTATGCCTTAAAACTGACCCCTCTCATGGGGTTGATAATTCTCTAAGAATGTCCTTTAGGAATTAATATTTAATCTCATAGATAGTCATGGTTGAGGTGCTGGAAGACCAGAGGATGACTAACGTGGTGCAACTGTTTACCAAGGGTGGTAAGGACAAGCCAGGGAACTAAAGACCAGTGAACCTAATGTCGGTGGTGGGCAAGTTGTTGGAGGGAATCCTGAGGGACAGGATGTACGTGTATTTGGAAAGGCAAGAGCTGATTAGGGAGAGTCAGCACGGCTTTGTGAATGGGAAATCATGTCTCACAAACTTGACTGAGGTTTTTGAAGTAACAAAGAGGATTGATGAGGGCAGAGGGGTCGATGTGATCTACATGGATAAGGTGCCCCACGGGAGACCGGTTAGTAAGGTTAGATCTCACGGAATACAGGGAGAACTCATCATTTTGATACAGAACTGGCTCAAAAGGTAGAAGAGAGAGGGTGGTGATGGAGGGTTGCTTTTCAGACTGGAGGCCTGTGACCAGTGGAGTGCCACAAGGATGGGTACTGGGTCCACTACTTTTTGTCATTTACATAAATGATTTGGATGTGAGCATAAGAGGTACAGTAGTAAGTTTGCAGATGACACCAAAATTGGAGGTGTAGTGAACAGGGAAGAAGGTTACCTCAGATTACAACAGGATCTGGACCAGATGGGCTGAGGAGTGACAGATGGAGTTTAATTCAGATAAAATGTGAGGTGGTGTATTTTGGGAAAGCAAATCCTAGCGAGACTTATACACCTAATGGCAAGTTCCTAGGTAGTGTTGCTGAACAAAGAGACCTTGGAGTGCAGGTTCATAGCTCCTTGAAAGTGGAGTCACAGGTAGATAGGATAGTGAAGGCGGCATTTGGTATGCTTTCTTTTATTGGTCAGAGTATGGAGTACAGGATTTGGGAGGTCATGTTACGGCTGTACAGGACATTGGTTAGGCCACTGTTGGAATATTGCATGCAATTCTGGTCTCCTTCCTATCAGAAAGATGTTGTGAAACTTGAAGGGGTTCAGAAAAGATTTACAGGGATGTTTCCTGGCTTGGAGGATTTGAGCTACAGGGAGAGGCTAAACCAGCTGGGGCTGTTTTGCCTGTAGCGATGGAGGTCGAGGAGTGACCTTATACAGGTTTATAAAATTATGAGGTGCATGGATAGGATAAATAGACAAAGTATTTTGCCTGGGGTTGGGGTGTCCAGAACTAGAGGGCATAGGTTTAGGGTGAGAGGGGAAAGATATAAAAGAGACCTAAGGGGCAACTTTTTCACACAGAGGGTGGTGCATGTATGGAATGAGTTGCCAGAAGTAGTGGTGGAAACTGGTACAATTGCAACATTTAAAAGGCATTTGGATGGATATATGAATAGGAAGGGTTTGGAGGGATATGGACCAAGTGCTGGCAGGTGGGACTAGATTGGGTTGAGATATCTGGTCGGCGTGGATGGGTGGGACAGAAGGGTCTATTTCCATGCTGTACATTTCTATGACTCTGACTACTGGATACTGCTGTGATGAAAACCTGGGAGACAAACTATATAAACATTCTTTGAGCAGTTTAAATCATTTATTGTTTAAAAAAAAACAGATGAGAGAAGGCAGGCTTTGGCCTTGCAGGATGTTTGCAGCTGGAAAGGCTGTGATAAAGCCTCCAAGAAGGTATCCAGCCAGACTTGGCAACCTTACTCTTTCCACCAAAGCTTTTTGGCTTGTCTTGAACATTGCCTGGTGTGGCTGCATCAAGTTTTAGTTTGATAATGTTCCTGTGAAGTGCTTTGGCTGTTTTATATTGACAAAGGCAATTTATTAATGCAAATTAATGTATCAACTCATTCAGAAAGTCCTGGAGAAACTCAACAGGTCTGGTGACATTTGTAGAAAGTTATTGTTTCAAATCCGGTGATTCTTTGTTACTTTCAGATTGTGTCAGGCTTCCAGCATCTGCAGTTCTTTGCTTTTATTGTAACAACGCATCATTGTGCTCAAATTTATTGTTCATGATGAGAATTGTTAATAACTTGACTTGCAGGGAAATCAGATGCTCGCCTTAAATCACAAGATCTTCATTCCTCACTGGTCATTCCATCAGAGTTGACCCACACGACTCATTTTTCCAGCAACAACCCAACTTTTTTTTTTGCACGAACACAAGTAGAAGATATCAGAGGGAGAAGTGACAGATTTGGATGTGCTGAGATACATTTCTGTTATGGTTTTGGTAATTGTAAATCAATCTTGAATATAAGTCACAAGAACAGAGTACCCATGTGATTATTTTATCCATAGAGCATGGAAACAGACCCTTTGATCCAACTAGTCCACACAAACCATGTTCCCAAACTAAACTAATCCCACCTTCCAGCATTTGGTGCATATCCCTCCAAACTTTTCCCATTCATGTACTTATTACATTTAAAATGCTTCTGTATAAGTGTACATGCATCTATCACTTTCTTTGATATTTCATTCCACTGTGTAAAAAGATCATCCTCATGTCCTTTTAAAAATTTTTTCCCCTTCTCACTTTAAAATCATGCCCCTTAGTTTTGAACTTCCCCATAGGGAAAAGACCTTTTCCTATCACCTCATGATTTTATAAACCTCTAGAAGATCACCCCTCAGCCTCCTACACTTCAGTCATAAAATGTTCCAACCTATTGTTATAATTCAAATCCTTTACTCCCTGTAATATCCTGGTAAAACTTTTCTAAACCCTCTCCAGTTTAATATCTTCCCTCTAAAAGGACAACCAGAACTGCACAAAGTATTCCAGTAGAGGCCTCACCAATACCCTACACAACCTCAACATGACATCCTAACTCCTATACTCCAAAAGGTCTGAATGATGAAGACAAGCATGTTGAACACCTTCTTGACCACTCATGTCGACCTGTTACAGGAATTTCACAGAATTACATTCTTGAACCCAAAGGCCTTGGTTCTACAATACTATTTAGGGACCGACTATTTACTGTGCAAGTCCTGTCCTTGTTTGTTTTATCCAAATTACCCTCCACCTACCCTCCTCAACCCCCTGAGCCAACTGATCAAGATCCTTCTGTAGTCTAAGATATTCATCTTCACTGTCCACTAAATCACCAAATTTGATGTCATCCACAAACTCACTAACCATGCCTCCTATTTTCTCATCCAGATCATTTATATAAATGACAAACAAAAGTGCACCCAGTACAGATCCTTGTGGAGCACTGTTGGTCAAAGGCACCGTTTGTCCAAAACAAAAGCCCACCACCACCACTCTGTCTCTGACTGTGAAGCCAATTTTGTATCCAACTAGTAAGCTCACCTCAATCACATTTGATCTCCCTATCAGAACTTTTGAAAAGCTTTACTAAAGTCCATGTAAAACAACATTTACCATTCTGCCCTCAATTGTTTGGTTACTTGCTCAAAAAATTCAGTTGTTATGTCTGTTAGGCATCATTTCCCTTTCACAAAACCACACGGACTATCCCTCAAATCATTCCTTGTGTCTCCAAATGCACAAAAAAAACCTTATCTTTGAGAATCCACCACCAATGTCACATTCACAGATCTATAGTTCCCAAGTTTCTCTTTACAGCCCCTCTTAAATAAAGGCACAGCATTAGCCACTCTCCAGTCCTCCAGCACCCCACCCATGGTTATAGATGATATACAAAGTTTTTGCTAGGGGCCCTGCAAATTCTTCCCTAACTGCCCACAGCACCCGGAGATAAATATGTTTTGAAGATTTATTCCTCTTTAATGTTTTCTAAGACCTTCACAGCGCTTCCCCTTCTGCAAGATGAACGGTTTTCAAAATATCCATACTTTTTAGTTTTCTAGCTTCCATTTCTTTCTGCTCTAACAACTAACGTGAATATTCCTTTCAATATTCAGTTAATATCGCTCCCATCGGAGGTTCAAAACAAAGATGACCTCTATCTTTAAGGGATCTTTCTCTCTCTCTCGTTGCTCTTATTTGCACTTGTAGAATCTCCTTGGATTATCAAGGCTCTCATACACCCTCTTTGACTTCCTAATTTCTCTGAAAAATGTCCTATGCACTTTATACTCTTCAAGAGATTAATTTGAATCCAGTTGTCTAAAATTTAATATGATTTATTTTTATTCTTGACTAGAACTTTAATATCTTTATTCATCCATTACTCCCTAATTTTACCAGTCTTGCCTTTCACTCTAAAGGGAACGTTATGCCTCTGAACTCTCATTATCACACTTTTGAAAACTTCCCACTTATTAGACATCTCTTTACCTGCAAAGGGTCTGTCCAATCAACTTTTGAAAGTGGTCTCGTACTATTAAAATTTGCTTTACTCCAATTAAGAACTTGAAATTTAAGTGGAAGGCTTATCCTTTTCCACAACTAGTTCCAGAAGGTTGTGCAGCTGTAAAACAGTTACCTTGTGAATCAGGTGACTCAATCTGAGAGGGCATATTGTTCTCACGGCGACGCTGTTTCTCATCATCCCAAATGGCCTGCAAGCCAGGGTTTCGGCCAATCTGAGCTAAAAACAAAAAATGGAAGATAGTCAAACATTCCTATTCCAAAGCCAACTGGATCACAGCTGTGTATTACAACAGACACTTGGTTCACTTTTGGAACATTATGTGCAATTCTGGTCACTTTCCTATCGGAAGGAGGTTGTGAAACTTGAAAGAGTTCAGAAAAGATTTACAAGGATGTTGACAGGATTAGAGGATTGGAGCTGTTTTTCCCTGGAGCGTTGGAGGCTGAGGGGTGACCTTATAGAGGTTTATAAAACCATGAGCTACATGGATGGGACATATAGACAAATCTTTTCACTGGAGTGGGGGAGTCCAGAACTAGAGGGCATAGATTTAGGGCGAGAGGGGAAAGACATAAAAAAGGGACATGAGGAGGCAACTTTTTCAAGCAGAGGGAGTGCGTGTATGGAATGAGCTGCCAGAGGAAGTGGTGGAGGCTTGTACAATTTCAACATTTAAAAAGGCATTTGGATGGGTATATGAATAGGAAGGAATTGGTGGAATGTGGACCAAGTGCTGGCAAATGGGACTAGATTAGGTTAGGTTAAGATATCTGATCGGCATGGACGAGTTGAATCGAAGGGCCTGTTTCTGTGCTGTACATTCCTATGACTATGTAGGTATTCAACTTAAGAATTAAATACAGCACTTAAAATCCTTATGATGGCCTATTAATGACAATGTGGAAAATTGGCCAAGTATGTCCTGCTCAAAATGCAGGACAAATTCAAACTGGATTTCCACCCCTTCAGTCTACTCCAATAAGCAAAGAGATGGTACGGACTGTCGACAGTGCTGTCAAGTGATACTTGCAAGTGAATAACCCGTCCGCTGACACTCTTGGGTTCTGTCAGGGTCATTTTTGTTTTCATCTCATGGACTAAAGAGTTCAACTTTAGGAGAGGATTGACGTTTTGACATCAAAGCAATATTTGACTAAGTTACAGCATCAAGAAGTCCTAGCAAAACTGGAAATAATGGGAAAGAGGGGCAAAACTCTTGACAGGTTGCTTTCATACTTAGAACAAAGGAAGAGGACTGTGGTGACTGAAGGAAAGTCAGAGTCAGAGATAACTTTATAACTTTATTAATCTCCTCGTCGCTGAAAAAAACTTCCAGCCCTAGCAACATCCTTCTAAATCTTTTCTGAACCCTTTCAAAATTTCACAACATCCTTCCTATAGGAGAGACACCAGAATTGCACACAAATATTCCAAAAGTGATCTAACCAATGTCTGTACAGCCGCAACATGATTGCTCAACTTCTATACTCAATGTTCTGATCAATAAAGGAAAGCATACCAAATACCTTCTTCACTATCCTATCCAGCTGGAACTCATTTTCAAGGAGTTATGAACCTGAACTCCAACATCTCTTTGTTCAGCAACTCTCCCCAAGCTAAGTGTGGAGTGCTGGAAAAGCACAGCAGGTCAGACAGCAGCCAAGGAGCAGGAGAATCAACGTTTTGGGCATACACTCCAAGTTCTTACCATTAAAAAAGGTGTATAAGTGCTACCCTGATTTGCCTTTCCAAAATGCAGAATCTCATTTATTTAAATTAAACTCCATGTGCCACTCCTCATCCCACCGCCCCATCTGAATAAGAACCCGTTGTACTCTGGGAGGTAGCTTTTTTCACGGTCACTACACCTCCAATTTTGGTGTTGCTTGCAAACTTATTAACTATACCTCCTATGTTCAAATCTAAGTCATTCATATGAATGAAAAGCATTGGACCCTGCACCACTCCTTGTGGCACACCACTGGTCACAGGCCTCCAGTCTGAAAAAAGAACTCTCTACCACCACCATGTCTTCTATCTTCAAGCCAGTTCTGTATCCAAATGGCTCGTTTTCCTTGTATTCCAAATGATCTAACCAGTCTACTATAAAGAACCGTGTAAAAACAATGACTGCAGATGCTGGAAACCAGATTCTGGATCAGTGGTGCTGGAAGAGCACAGCAGTTCAGGCAGCATCCAACCAGCAGCGAAATAAAGAACTGTGTCAAACACCTTACTGAGGTCCATACAGATCACGTCCACCACTCCTCCCTCATCGATCTCTTCGTTACTTCTTCAAAAAATACTCAATCCAGTTAGAAAAAAAAATGATTTGCCATACACAAAGCTATGTTGAGATTCCCTAATCACTTCTTCTCTTTCCAAATACATATAAATCCTGTCCCTAAGGATTGCCTCCAACAACTTGCCCATCACAGATGTCAGGCTCACTATTCTGTAGTTCCTTGATTCTTCCTTACCACCTTTTTTAAATAGTGGCAGCACGTTAGCCAACCTCCAGTCTTCAGGCACCTCATCTGTGACTATCGTTGACACAAATGTCTCAGCAAAGTGCCCAGCAATCACTTTCCTATCTTACCAGATTTTTAGTGAACGTCTGATCAGGTCCTGGGAATTTGTCTACCTTAAAAGGATTTTAAGACATCCAGCACCTCCTCTGCTATATGGAGATTTTTCAAGATGTCACCATCCACTTCCCAACATTCTAAATCTTCTATGTCCTTCTCCTCAGTAGATGCTGATGCAAAATTCTCAAGTCATAGCAATCCCAGGCATCACTGCCGGAGCTCTTCAGGTAGGCCAAACACTTTCAGTAGCTTCAACAATAACCTTATCTCCAAGATGAAGTCAGATTGCTGAGGTTGTTCTCTGATGATTGCACAATGTTTAGCACTATTTGCAAATTCTCAGATACTGAAACAAACAAACAGGCATGTCCATATGCATTTTTACTTGTACAAATGCCAAGGCTTGGGCTAATAAAGTGACAAATACTATTTGCACCATGCAAATGTCAATGAGAAATAATTTAACTTTCCTGTGACATTTACTAGCTGGGGTCCAGTCAGTCACATCCCTGTGTCTTCCCATCACTGAATCCCCCATTATCAACTTTAAAAAAAAATTAATTTCTGGGATAAGAGCATTGCTGGCTAGGCAAGTATTTGTTGCCGATCCCTAATTGTGCAGTGGGCAGTTAATAGCAAACCAGATTACTGTGTGTTTCTTTCCTAATATGGATATTTGTGAACCAGATGGATTTTTTTCCCCTGACAATCATTCGACAATGGATTCATGGTCATCAGTGGACTCTTATTCTAGATATTTAAAAAAAAACATGGAATTTGCATTCCACCACCTACTGCGGCAGGATTCAAACCTGGGTCGGCAGAACATTGTGGGTTTCTGGATTAACAGATCAGTGGGAATACCACTAGGCTGTCAACTCCAACTGGACCAGCCATTTGCATGCTGCAAATGAAACAGCAGGCTGAGACTGGAAATTCTGTGGTAACTCATCTGCCCAACCATTGTGCACATTCAATAAGACAAGTCAGGAATATGACGGAACTCTCTCCACTTGTTGCTGCAAAATTCATTGCAGCAACACACCAAGGATTTGGTGGGATGCCCTTCAGAGGGTTGATACAGACTCAAATGAGCCAAATGGCCTCAATCTGCATTGTAGGGATTCTACGATTCTAAAATGTTGGCCTAGCCAACGACACCCAAATTCCACAAAAGAGCTGAGACTAGCTATTGCACATCAACCATATTCAGCATAAAATTGTTTCATAAAGATACAAATTTCATACTGTTTCAACATAAATCAAATTTCACAGATTAGCATTGTAGAAAATGCATTAATATTATCTCAGTCTTTAAAAAATTTCCTTCAATTTCTGAACAATGTGTGATTGTAGTGACTGAAGGTAAGTCAGAGTCAAAAACGTACAGCACAGAAAAAAAAACCCTTCAGTCCAACTTGTCCATGCCGACCAGATATCCCGAATCAATCCAGTCTCATTCAGCAGCACTTGGCCCATATCGCTCTAAAGCTCTCTTATTCATATACCCATCCAGAGGAATTTTAAATGCTGTAATTGTATCAGCCCCCACCACTTTCTCTGGCAGCTCATTCCATACATACACCACCCTCTGCATGAAAGAATTGCCCCTCAGGTTCCTTTTAAATTTTTCCCCTCTCACCCTAAATCTATGCCCTCTAGCTCTGAACTCCCCCACCCCAGGGAGAAGACCTTTGATATTTACCCTATCCATGCCTCTTATAATTTTAGAAATCTCTAGAAGGTCATCACTCATTCGTAACCCACATTCTACAAAAAAGCTCTATGACCAGCTATTGCATATCAACACATTCAGCATAAAATTGTTTCATAAAGATACAAATTTCATACCATTTCAACATAAATCAAATTTCACAGAGATTAGCATAGTAAAATGCTAGAAAACACATTAACATTAATCTCAGAATTTTGAAAAGTTACCTTCAATTTCAGAACGATTTATTATATCAGCTGCAACAGCATCTACCTCAAGTTCACAAGTGCTCTGCCGATCAATGTCCTGAAGAACTAAAGAACTGTAACATAACCAAGAGTTATTAATGCATTGCAAAAAAGACTTGATATTTTTCAATAAAACTGCATCATTCATATTCTCTGGCGTTAGTGAAAGTTGACCAAATGCAGTCCATGTCTCTTGCAGGCGTCATAAATTTACAATCACTGGTTCTACTTATTAAGTTAATAAACATATCTGAGGAATGAACCTTAACTTTCAAAACAGACAGCTGGTGGGAGATGGTGAAAACTCAAAATAATAAAAACAGCGTTGTGGTTCTGTTCGCTGAGCTGGGAAGTTGTGTTGCAGACGTTTCGTCTCCTGTCTTGGTGACATCCTCAGTGTTTGGGAGCCTCCTGTGAAGCGCTTCTGTGATCTTTCCTCCGGCATTTGTAGTGGCAAATGCCAGAGGAAAGATCACAGGGGTGCTTCACAGGAGGCTCCCAAGCACTGAGGATGTCACCTAGACAGGGGACAAAACGTCTGCAACACAAATTCCCAGCTTGGCGAACAGAACCACAACGAGCAGCCGAGCTACAAATCTTCTCACAAGCTTTAGTAGAAACAGTGCTTCTCATCTCCAGATGCCTTTAGATACTCCAAACCATACATGTCCCAATAATAGTTGGATAGGAATCTTTTCCGACGTCCATTAATTCAAAGGGCACTGAATAACTCATCCAATGTCATCATATAGGGTGCTGTCCAACATTCTGCCTCAAATGCCACTTTCCACACACTGCAATCACATCCACATTATGAACTCCATCTAGTCAAATACTGGATCACTACTTGCCTGCCAATCTTTAGTGCATTAACAAAAACCAAAATCAAAACATGAAAAAACAGCAAGAAGAAATAACGGTTATATTGAATTCCATTGACAGTGATTAAACAAGTTTCTTTGTTGTCCTAGGGTGATAGGGTGCCCCCCTGGTGCCAGGGACAAGGACATAATGGAACAACTACAAGACATCTTGTGAAGAAGCATTAGCTAGAAGTCAGTCCACACTGCTACGAATGACAAAGGTAGCAAGAGGAATGAGAACTTAGATTTCAGGGAGCTAGGAAAGAAATTAAAATGGACTCCAGATTACTCCCAGCGCCATGTGCTAGTGAGCATAAGAACAGGTCTGATCTATCAAATATACTGAAAAACTGCTGTAAGGAGGAAGGGCATCAGATTTGAAGAACTGGAACCAGTTCTGGGTAGTGGGATATACGCTGAGTGGGTTACACTTAACAGAACTGCGACCATCACCTTTGTGTGGAGATTTGCTAGTGCTGTTTAAACCAGCTTGTCAGCAGATTTGGACTAAAAAGTTGTGAATTCATGGAATGCCCTGCCAGTAGCAGTGGTGGACTCTCCCTCTTTATGGTCACTTAAGCGGACATTGGATAAGCATATAGAGGTTATCGGGCTAGTGTAGGTTAGGTAGGCTTCGGTCGGCGCAACATCGAGGGCCGAAGGGCCTGTACTGCGCTGTATTTTTCTATGTTCTATGTTCTAAAAGGAAATCCAAATTGGAAGAAACCAAGGTTGGCAACAGGAAGCCAAAAAGATGCTAATAAGATAAGAAGGAAAGAGAAACAGAGCAGAGCAGAGCATGGAGTATGCTTCAAAAGAGGAATGATGCCAGAAGAACAAAGTTAAAGGCACTCCACCTGAATGCACACAGCATTCGCAACAAGGTGGATAATCGCAAAGCATGAGCACCAATACATGGGTTTGGGTTATAAAAACCACAGTCTGAATGGGTATGATGTAATTGCTGTTACAGAAACATGGCTGCATGGTGAACAGGACAAGGAAATGAATTTAAGGGAATTCAACATTTAGGAAGGACAGACAAAAAAAAAGTAAAAAAGGTGGAGTTGCATCAACAATACAAAGATTGGATCAGAACATCAGTAAAGGGAGCAGCTCAGCTCAGAAGAGCAACGTTGGAATCTGTTTGGATGGAACTCGACACAGCGGTTCAGGGTGGGAGGGAGGGTGGGAGAGCGAGAGAGCGAGAGCGAGCGCGAGAGAGAAAGAAATGGCATGAACACCACACAGTTACCATAGATAATTTAAATCTGTATAAAGACTGGGTAAATCAACAGAGCACTAAAAAAAAAGGAGGGCAAATTTCTGGAGTCTTATTAATATATTCTATTTTTTAAAAAAAAATTAACGAACCATCTAGAGGACATGCCTTTAGATTTAGTGTGACAATGAAAAAGGGTTAACTAACAAACTTGCTGAAAAGTAACTTTTAGGGATAAGTGAACACAATGCAGTAGAATTTCACATTATATTTAAAATTGAGCTAGTTCAAACTGAAGCAAGGGTGTTAAATTTGAATAAAGGAAGTTATGAAGGCATGAGGCACAAATTAGCTGACGCTGATCGAGAAAATATATGTTAAAAGGCATGACTGTACATAGGCAACTAGTAGTCTTTTAAAGACTTACAACTATGCATTTCTACGGAGCAAAATCCCAAAAAACAAACAAAGACAGGACTTGTATAATTAATGAGCGTGCCCTGGATAGAGTTGTAGAACAGAGACACTTTGGGATTCAGCTACATAATTCTTTGAAACTAGCATCACAGAGTTAGACAGGGTGGTTAAGGTGTTTAGCACTCTTGTTTTCATTTCTCAGACCTTTGAGTATAGGAATTGGGATTTCATGTTGAGGTTGCACAGGACATTGGTGAAGCCTCTTCTGGAGGAATGAGTGTAGTTCTGGCTGTCCTGCTATAGGAAGGATATTATTAAATTGCAGAGGGTTCAGAAATTTTTTTTAAAAACCAGAATTCTGCCAGAAATGGAGGTTTGAGTTTTAAAATTGGTTAAACAGGCTGAGATTGTTTTCACTAGAAACCCTAGGATGTTGAGGGGTGACCTTAAAAGGAGGTTTATAAAACTAAGGGGCATAAATAAGGTGAATAGCGAGGATCTTTTTCCCAGAGGGTGGGAGAATTCAAAACTCGGGGGCATATTTTGAAGGCGAGAAAAGAAAGTTTTTACAACAAAAAAAAGGACAGGAGGGACAACTTTTTATTTGTTAAACAGAGTTGTTCATGTGTGGAATGAACTGCAGAGGAAGTATTGGATATAGGTACAGTTATCCAAATGTCTTTTGAATGTTGTAAGTACATGAATAGGAAAGATTTGAGGGATATAGGTCAGATGCAGGCAAGTAGGACCAGTTGAGGTTGGGAACATGGTCGGCATGGACTAGGTGGACCAAAGAGTCTGTTTCCACACTGTAGTACACAAGATTAAGAAGAAGGGCTTATAAAGCCGTTAGAAAACATAGTAATTCTGAGGACTCGGAGGTTTATAAAATATAACAAAGGAGGACCAAGGAACTGAAAAGAAAAAAAAGCGAGATAGAAATATGAATACAATTGAGCAAAAACAAATTCAAATCTCAAGTATATAAAAAGGAAACGATTGTCTAAAACAAAAATAAACATAATTTATAATATGCAACAGAGAAGTAGCAGAGAAGCTAACAGATTACTTTGTGTCTGCTTACATAGAGGAAGATAACCGAGCTCCTAGAACTAGAAATTCAAGTGGAGAATGAGAGGTTCATAGAAATGAGCATTATTAAGATTATAATGGAGAAAGTAATTAGGCTGAAATTGAAAAATCCCCCAGGACCTGATGGTCTTCAACCCAGAGTGTGTTGAAGGAAGTGGTTACAGACATAGTTAATGCATTCTTGATTAACTTTCTAAATTCTGGAATGGTTCCTGCAGATTGGAAGGTAACAAATGTCACTCACAGGGAGTGAGAGAGAAAACTGGGAATTACAGAACAGTCAGCCTTACCTCATTGGCAGGAAAATACAAGAACCTATTAAAAAGGATAGGTAAAAAGACACTGAATGAACATGATCTGACTGGCCGTAGGCAGCATGGATTTGCAAATGGCAAATAGTGTTGGGCAAACCTGGCTGTTTTGAAGATGCTAGCAATAAAATTGATAAAGGAGGAGTGTAATAAGTGCAGCTTACTTCGAACTTTAAAAGGCTTTTGTTAAGTCTTCCAGGGAATGCTGGTTGGGAAAAAAGAATCAAAACATGCAATTAAAAGTACTGGTGTGGATTAACAAATCAGATGACAGACAGGAAACAGTAGGAATAAATGTCATTCTCACATTGGCAGGTTGTGACTAGTGGGGTATTGCACAGATCAGTACTTCGCCCCAATTGTTCACAAACCAAAATCAATTATTTTAGAATTGGGGACCTAATGTAATGTTTCCAAATTTGTGGACGACACAAAGCTACGTGGGAATATGTGTGGAGAAAGACGTAAAGCAGATTCAGGAGGATTTGGACAGGTTAAAATGAATAGTAAAGAATATGCAGATGGCATATAATGTGGGAAAAGAACAGATTAAGTGGAAAGAGATTGCAAAGTGTAGACATGTAAAAGTGAATTAGATGTCTGATCAATGAGTCACTGATGGCGACTTGATAGTGAAGGTGCAGCAAGCTATTAGGAAAGCTAGTGGAATATTTGCCTTTTTGTAAAAAGACTTGCATGCAGGTGCAATGAAGTATTGTTTTAAATGTACAGGAGTTTGGCTAGCTTGCACCAAGAATACTCTGCAGTTATAGTCTCTCAGGAAAGGTATTATCATAGAGGCAGTATAATGAAAATTCATCAGATTTGTTCTTGGGATGACAAGACTGCCCTGCGAAGTGAGAATGCGAAAACTGTGGTGGTGATCTTACTAAAACTTACAAAATACATGAAGGAATAGATAGGATAGTTGGATGTAATTCCCACTTGGCAAACGTAGGACCAGGGGAATACAACATAAATTAATAGGATGCCACTTACGTGTGAGAGGAGGAGAAATAACATTTACTTACAGGGTTGTGAACCTTTGGAATTCTTTATCCCAGACAGCTGTGGAAGCTCAGTCTGAGTACATTTATGGTATAGATGGTAGATTTTTGATTAGCAATGACATACTGGTTTATGGGAATAGGGTGAGTAACAGGCAATCATAATCCACAGTTGGCTGAATGATCTACTCCTCTTTCTGTTCTATAAACTAGAAATTATTATATTGACAACATTCTTGATCAAATTGCTTATTGGCACAACTTTACAGATCTCCCACTTCTGGCTTCTCCCACTTCTGGCAACTCAACTAAATGTTTTGTAATCAGTTGCTGAGGACAGGCCGAAGTTATGGATTGTAGAAGATACTTTTATTGAGGTGAAATGAAGTTAGATCTTGCCCAGTATCCTCCAAAGTGACATCAAATGCCAAATAGTTCTTGGGTAAACTGCATCAGTAAAATGCAGTTAACACAGCTAAGGTACTGACTATTTCATTTAAAAGAAAAGCAAGGTAAGAATAGGTAGAATTGAAAAGTAGCACCAGCAAAGAAATGAGAGAAATGAGAGAAAGTGGTCAAAGACGAGATTGAAACATGCCATTGTAAGATGTAGGTAGTAAACCACGGGGAGAAATGTAATGAGACAGAAAGGGAACAGAACTTTTGCACACAGGGCCATGACAGCTGAAAGCACTGGCATTAAACATTGAGCAAGGAGAGAAGTGGGCCTGTGCAGACGGGCATAGCTAAAACAGTGAAAAGTGTAAGCAAGAAGTCAGAACAACAGCTATGGATAGCTGGATAATGCTACAGAGGGGTTTGTATGATGAAAAAGTAAATAAAATAATCTATGCACTGGGGAGTGGAAGCTAGTGGTAGTCAGAGCAACAGGCCAAAATTAGTTATCACTATAATACCATTTATTTTATTTCTGAAAATATATTTTACTGAATTGGAGTCTTCCTACTGGATACATTAGAATTTCATCACGTCACTGGATTACTAGACTCGTAACAAAACCACTACACCACCATGCCCAGCTTTAAATAACTAAAAACATCGTTTTACCCATGTGAAAAGGTCAATACTAGAATCGGAACATGGGCAAACCTACATCTGAAAGTAGAGTTTCGAATGTAAAAAAAAAAGTTAAACCCAAAATATTTTTTGTTCCTGGCTAACCTTGGTAGGTCATTTTCCTCCCATCTTACAAAGGAACAGGTAAAGGACTTCTCTGTTGATGCTGGTGATCCCTTAGACTTGGTGGAGATAGGGCTTTTCCAAGACTTTTCATTCTCTTTGACATTGGTGTTGCTCAATTCTAAACCAGTTTGTTCAGGAAGGCATTCTCCATGTTGGTCACCTATGGTGAGAAACCAAATCTCTTTGAACTTGACACATTGTAAGCAAATGCAAGTCAAACTGCAGAAAACATGCTTTTACACAACTTTTTGAAACACTGAGTCATAGTAGTTTTCTTCCTCCAAGGACTTGCCTCAGAAAGAGAGAGATATAAACTTGCTTGATAATTGTGCATCAATTGTATTTTATTGCAAGATGGAGAACATTAATTGGGGCCTGACCTCCGTACTTATAAAATACACAAACTTTGGTATGCTCGAGTTAAGAGGTAGACGTCTGTAAATGTTTCAGTTTAAATAAACGTTAGATCAAATACACACTGGTTTCAATTACGCTTGGCCAACTGGCTTTCCATTCTTGTAGTTAGGATAGTAGAATAGATAGATTGGCTGATATTTCATAAAATTAGATGCAAAGATTAAATATTAACTGATTGCCAGATCATAAAGTTAGGTAATTTCAAAACTGCTCAAAAAACTGGTTCCAAAGAACTACAATGTAACCAAATTGTGTTTATGAAACCTCCCCACGTTACACAAACTGGAATCTTACAGTACACAAAAAATAATTTCAACACAGCGCTTAATGGATTTTTCTACTTTCTAATCATTAGTCATTACTCTGTCCACCTCCACAGTACTGAGATTATAATTCCTCCTTCCATTTTGTTCCCTTATCATCTCCTTATTTTTTTGTCTCCTACATTGTCTTCAGGTGTGACATCAGAACTCCCAATTGACAGAACCTACTAAAAAAGTACTTTGATGTGACTGACTTAGCAAAAGAAAAATGACCAAATTGCAAACTTGTTCCTCTGCAGTTTTAAGGCTACCATCTCTATTTATACCCTCTGAGGCCAGCATAAGATCTGGAATCTCTTGCAAGAAATTGGTTAAACTCAGTAGTTAATGTTAGGATTACTGTGCCTCATCATAGTTGTTATAAAATCTTTTTCTGATCAACTTAAAATGTAGAACTAAGGGGTGATATAGAACTACAAGCTGAACTTGAGCCAGTGTATTGGTCGGACACCACAAAAGCACAATTACTGATTAAGTTACCTTTAGTACTCAGTGCAACCACACATCCACATTACCTGAAAAAGGTTCAACAGGTTCTCCTAACTTAGGAGAATTTGGTAATGAGCGGTAAGAGAGCGAACTGTAAGTTAACTTAAAACAAATGCTGTTTAACTAGGCAAGGAATGAACCTGCCTAGCAGCTTTCAGACATGTACTTTTATACCAGCCACATTGCAATTTTGATAATTTTTCCAACTGACATTAGCTTCTGGGTGCTCAACTTCATACACTGTCCCAAACCAAATGTGTACAGACAGTTAGCTTCAGCCAACTGGACTCTATAAACAAAGATACCCATTCTTACCAACACAGAAACTGAGAAATACATTTTTTTTTTAAACAAAAGCTTCAGTGATATCACTGATGATTGGTTACTGCATTTTGTCAACTTTCAATCTTACATTAAAAAAAACTCTAATCATAATTGACTGTTTTACCTTTTCTCTGTGTTTTTCTGAATTTTACTGCTGCAAGGTGAATAAGGTTCATGCCATACAGATTATGATCAATGAAGAGTTGCAGGAGGTAAGGCAAATGAGCTTCATACGGCTGGTAGGATTTGTTCATAACAGCTCCTCCTTGTAATAACTCACAGACCCTAAGAAGCAAAGCAGAACTTTGAGGTGTAGTCTATCTAAACAAATAATAATACTGCTCATGGAATTGCAGTATTTCATTACGTCGACAGCATATTGCTGCGTCGTTTAATTTTTGCAAATATTACAGCCTCCATAAAAACACTAGGAAAACAGAAAATTTCCTTGTGAACAACAGCATAGTTATAAATCATAAATAGACAAGATAGAAGGAGCAGGCCATTCACCCTTTCGTACTTGTTCCACTATTCAAAGTGATGATGGCTGAGCATCCAATTTTTCACTGTTGCCCCATTAATCATTTAACCCCAAGAATTATATCCTAATTCCTTCTTGGAGAATGATGTTTTGGCCTTAACTGCTTTCTGAGAATTCCACTGGCTCACTACTCTGGGTGAAGAAATTTCTCCTCATCCAGTCTTATTTGGCCTACCCGGTATTTTAGACTGTGACCCTCTTTCTGGACTTCCAGGTCATCAGGAAAATCTTTCCTGTGTTTATAGTGTAGCGCTGTTAGAATTTTATAGGTTGAGATTCCCCTTCATCCTCAGAAACGTTGCGAATATATTCCTAACTGATCCAGTTTCTCTTCGTACACCTGTCCTGCCAACTGATGAATCAGTTTGGCAAACCTTCATTGCACTCCCTCCATAACCATTACATCCTTCCTCAGATATGGAGGTCAAAACTGCAAAAATCCTCCAGGAGTGGTCTCACATTGCAGCAAAACACCCTGATCCTTCACTCAAATTCACTTACTGTGAAGGCCAACATGTCATGTGCCTTCTTTACTGCCTGCTGCACCCACATGTGAATCACTTCCCACTTCTTTCCAACTTCCATTAATTTAATGTGCCAACAAAAAAGAAATTTTCCCCAAGCACTCTTACACATCACGAGTCCCTTTTGTACATTAATCTATCCTGCGAGTTTCTCCAATTAGAATAGTCATGACCTAATTAAGAATGTGCAGCATAGAGTCAGATGTACAGCATGGAAACAGACCCTTCAGTCCAACCTGTCCATTGCACAGAAGTAAACAGACTTTGTCCAATTTCATGTCACAAGATTCTCAAACCAGAGATGAAGAATCTTCTTAGCATCTGTTTGGGCTGGTTCCAAATATAATTCTCAAAAGGCTCAATCTCAAGCATTTGTTTAATTTTCATCATTAGATAATTATACAATTCAGCTTTGGCTCGGTGTCAACTTTGATTCATTTAAAAATTAACTGATTAATTTGCATAGCATAACACTAGCTCGACTAAATCGTTTTTAGACGTTAAAATTAACAAATAGGACTTCAAAGATGGACTAGGAATAAATCATGCATGGCAAAATAAAAAAAAAATTCTCAGCACACGGAAGTCCAATGAACAACCAAAGATACACAGTTATATATTTACACCATTCACAGCTGAATGGAACTACCTTGTCTTGTTTTAATCTTACATAGAGACACACACAGTCATAATCAGGTAACCTCTGCACATATTGTCATAAAAATCCCTGAAGGGAACAGCCAAGTGAAGTTGCAATTTCCCAGAATACTGCCTCTCCGCAATATCATGCAAAAGGTGTGAGGCTGAGTTGTATATGGACACAGTCAGAAAACAGTAGGTGCATCAGACCATCACCTTTCCTGACCCCTCTCTGCCTCGAAGATTTCTCTTCCAGTATCCAGTTTGGATGTGCTGCAACCTTCACCAATTAGACATTGGGATTTCACTCTTCCCAACCTTTGATAATCACTACTGACTATTTCCCTCACCACGCACTATTTTAGCTAATCAAATTCTCCCAGTTTTGGCATTCTATTTAGAGGGGTTGATATTCCAATCCCATATCTACCTTGCACCACAGAAGTCCACTTACTTCCAACTCAAGTAATTGTTCATCTCCATCCTGGATGCCAAAACCCTTACCCATGCTTTTGTTACCAACAGCTTAGACTATCCCAAGACACTACTGGATAATCATCCATTTTCCACCTTCATAAATTTCAGCTCCTCTAAACCACTGCTAGCCTTATTCTACATCATACTGCCCTAGTAAGCTGTCACTTGTATTTGTGAAACTAAGTGGATCCCTCTCCTCCAATGCCACATTTAAAAATTCTCATTTTTCAATCTCCCCATGGCCTCATTCCTTCCTCCTCCCTCTAACCTACAGTTCTGCATCGTTTTAAACTCGGTTACCACATCTTAGGCCTGCCCAATCACTGGCAACAGTTCCCTTGACTTTCAATATCCCAACGACTGAAATTGCTTCCCTATTAATGCCTAATTCCATGATCTGCATTAAAACCTCTCTTTGACCACACTATTACCATTTTTGCTGACTCATACAGAATTCTCAATCAGGAACATGTTGAACCAGAAACAATAAGTTATGAATCAAGACTTTCAAAGGTAACTCTGACATTTTTAAACAAAGGTCCTAATGCTGTAACAACTGATGAATTTATAAGAGTACAATCTAAAAGACAAAAATGGAACTAGACTTTAGGAACCCTACTACTTTTTTTTTGCACAAAAATTAATGACTTTGGCACCTGCTTATTGCACATCTACGAGGGACTACATCCTGATTACATTTTGTTTGACTTTTGAATTTAGACCTTAAGTGGCACTCAATGGAATAGAAAGTGTCTATTTTAATAGAACAGAATGAAAGGTGTGATGTGAAATTTGCAGGATGAGTTATGCAATACACTTTAGAGTCATACAGCCCGGAAACAGACCCTTCAATCCAACCAGTCCATGCCGAACATAATCCCCAAACTAAAAACTGGTCACACCTACCTGCTCCTGGCCCATATCCCTCCAAACCTTTTCTATTCATGTATGCATCTTTTAAAATGTTGCAATTATACCAGCTTCCACCACTTCCTCAGGAAGTTCATTCCACACGCAAACCACCCTCTGCGTAAAAATATTTGCCTCATGTGTTTTTTAAAACCTCTCACCTTAAAAGTGTGTCCTCTTGGCTTGAAATCCCCCATCCTAGGGAAAGGGCAACTACCATTAACTCTTTCTTTCTTTACCTTTCATTATTTCATGATGTGAAGGCGCCGGTGTTGGACTGTGGTGGACAAAAGTTAAAAATTACAACACCAAGTTATGAAGTCCTACAGCTTTATTTGAAGTACTAACTTTCGGAGCACTGCTCCTTCATCAGGTAGCTGTGGAGCAGGATCATAAGAAAGAATTTATAGCAAAAGATTACAGTGTCATGCAAATGAAACAATATTTTGAACAAACCTAGATGGCTATTAAGTCTTTCATCTTTTAGAATGGATTGCAGATTGCGGTTCGTTAAAAGAGGTCCTGGGATTCACATTAAGTCACAATGTCGAAGTAAAGGCATGTTAAAGTTTATTAAAAAAAGTAACATCTCAGCTCAGACAATACATTAAAGGTGGGAGGTTAACGCCAGTCCATGTCCCAATCGGAGTTAGGCTGGTTCTATTTCCAAAGTAGGAATTTATAAAACGTTACATGGATTGACAGCCTGCAGATTGTGTGCTTTGTGAGCAAAATAGAATGAATCTATAAATGCACAGCTGCAAATTCAAATTCACCCCATAGATATGGGTGTGCATGCACGAGAGTGAGGGTTTGCATGCTTGGTAGAGTGTGAGAGTGAGTGTGATGAAGTATAAGCCTATGACAGGTTCTGCGATTGGGTATGAATGTGGGGATGTATGAGAAACAGTGCCTATGTATGAGAGAGGGTCTGCACGAGGGTGAATATGTAAGAGGGAGTCTGGATGCGTGTGCACGTGCACCAAAGTGTGTATAGTGTAGTGGGGTCACCTGTAGTGTGACATGAATCCAAAGTCCTGGTTGAGAACATCCTCATGGGTACCGAATTTGGCTATCAGCCTCTGCCCAGCCATTCTGCATTATTACCTATATATTGTTCACTATATTGTTTTAGTTGCATGACACGGTGATCTTGTGCTATAAATTCTGTTTTATGATCCTGCTCCATAGCCACCTGATGAAGGAACTAGCTTTTGGAGCACCGTACTTACAAATAAACATGTTGAATTATAACCCGGTGTTGTGATTTTTAAACTTTCATTATTTCATAAACTTCTATCAGATCACCTTTCAGCCTCCTACACTCCAGTCAAAAAAAGTCCCAGCCTTCCTTTATAATTCAAACTGTCCATAACCAACAACATCTCAGTAAATCTCTTTTGAACCTTCTCCAGCTTGATAATATCCTTCCTATGACTGGGCTACCAAAACTGGACACCGTACTCCAGAAAAAGCCTCACCCATGTCTTATACAACCTCAACTTCTATACTCAAATAACTGAGCAATGCATTCAAGCGTGCCAAATGCCTTTTTAACCATTCTGTTTATATGTGACGCAAACTTGAAAGAATTATGTACCTGCACCCCTAGGTCCCTCTGTTCTACAACACTACCCAAGGCCCTACCATTAATTGTTTGTTTGTACCAAAATGCAATACCTCACATTTATCCAGATTGAACTCCGTCTGCCATTGTAGCCCCTTGACCCCCATTTTAATCAAAACCCATTTGTAATATTAGAAAATGTTCTTCACTTGTCTACAATGCCACCAATTTTGGTTCGTCCTCAAATCTTACTAACCTTGTCTTCTACATTCTCATCCAAATCATTTATATACAAATTACAAAAAAAAAAGACCCATAACCGATCCCTGTGGAACACTGCTGGTCCAGGGGTCCAGTGAGAGAAGCAACACTCCACCATTACTGTCTCCGGTCATCAAACCAATTATGCATCCAATGGGCAGGTTAACCATGAATTCCATGCGACCTAACTTTATTAATTAGTCTATCATGCAGTACCTTGTCAAAGGCTTCACTAAAATCCAAAACAAACAACACCACCTACTGCTGATCTACCAATCTTTTTGGTAATTTCCTCAAAAAAAAACTCAATCAAGTTTGTGAGACACTATTTTCCTCACACAAAACCACACTATCCTTAAATCATTTTTTGCCTTGCTGACCAGCCTTAATCAATTTTTAACTTTCTAAATGTCCATAAATCCTACCTTTTATGATCATCGCCAATAATTTACCCACAACATAAATCAGACTCAGTTATAATAGATCCCCGGTTTCTCCGTACACCCTGTCTTAAGCAAAGGTACAACATTAGCCACCTTCCAGTCATCAACTGTATTATAGATGATGCAGCTATTTCTGCAAGGGGTCTCAATTTCCTCTCTGGCTTCCCACAACGTTGTGGGATACATTAGATCAGGTCACAGAGGTTTATCCACCTTCATATTTTCCAAACCTCCCAAACCACCTCTTCTGTAACGTGAATGGGTTTTAAAACTGTTTATTTCTCTACATTTAGACTCAATTTCTATGGCAAGCAGCAATGTTTGAATTGTAACACCAATAGATAGGATCATTTTTAAAAAAAACTCAACTTTCATATGTTACACTCAATGTAAAAGAATTGCTCAGGACAGATAGAAGTAACTATGTCAGTTGACAAAGTGTTACACTTCTCTTTCAACCATGATATTAACCCAGAAATAGAAATGTTCTTTAACAGACTAAATTCAATACTTATTATGCAAATGGTTAAAAAAAGTTTATAACTGTAAAGAAACATACTGTACCTTTTAACCATCAAAGGATTGTATAGGTAAATCTTCATGAATTGTTTTTCCCTCTCGTGAAAGCCATAAAATGGCCTGCAAAACAATAGTATGATTTTAACCACTTTGTATCGAACTCAACATTACAAATGGAACATTTTATGGTTTAACACAAAAACCATAACACCAAATGGAATTATAGCAGAAGTTAACAAATGTTAAGTTTCTTACAAGTATCAAGTTTATGCCTAAAACATTAAACCAGGAAAGTTTTGTCCAATCTTTTTAAAATTGCTCAATTAAAAATTCTTACAAGATGTGGTATAACATTTAACATTTTCTTAATCTACACACGTATAAATAAAACTCAGGATATCTCCCAGTTCTAATGCTTTTCAGGTGCATGACACTTGCATTCTAAAGCAGATCTGCATCCACCAAGAGTAGTCTCTCCTCCAATTACTTACAGGCTTAAAGTGTTGTACCAATGTTACTGTACATTCTAAGTGGTTCTCTCACCAGCTCTTGCTTTCCACCTTTTTAAAACAACCATCACAACCTATTTCCAGCCTCCTTTTCCTTAAAGTCCTCGAATGGGAAGTCATATGTAAACATATGCTTATTTTCCTGCAATTTAGCATTTAATTCTCTTTCAGATATCTGCTATGTAACAAAACAACTCTAAATAATAAATATTTCATTCTGTGACTATAGTATTCTAACATTCCTTATATGCTCTGCAGCCTTCAAAAACCACATCACCCTTATACCCATTGTGTACTATCCTGCACAATAGGTCTGCCTTCACTTAGTTGCACTCTTGACTAATCAATCATGGTCTGAACATCTCATTCCTACACGGCTGTCTCCCAAGGAATTATATTTAAGCCTCTCCTCTTCATTTATATGCTACCTCTTGGCAGCAGATCCAAAATAACTCCACATCATCACATTGCAAAGCACTGCAGATATTGGCAGTCACAAAAAAAAGCAAGAAAATGCTGGAAGTGTTCAGCAGCCCAGCATGCAGCTAGTTGCCTTCAAGCGATTCAAATGAGTGTCCCAGCATGGAACAGGCATGGTGTTGCTGCTGGCGACAAGGTGCTAATCTTATTTGCTGCAAGTTTAAATATCTAATTATTTTTTGGGGAAGTATAATTACAAAATTCCAATGTTATTTTTCTAAAAATATAATACCACTTCAGGTGACCGACTACAGCTGTAATATGAAATAGTCCTCGTTTCCTTTGACCATTTCCAAATCTATGTTCATCTCCAGTATAGTACAATAATTCAGTAAGCATAACTGTAACACTTTGGTTTACATGTACTAAAAATCTGAACCCTGATCCTTCCTTTAGATCATCCACCTGGAATGGTTATTATTGCTATTTTTGATCTAAATTTTCAGATAATCTTTGAGGTACAAAATTTGTATTGCAGGTAGAATAGTTATATGAAAGCATAGTCAAATGAAGAAATTAACATTAACATTTAAACACACTCACTACTCAAACAAACCAGCATACAACACCCATTGCTAGATAATTGATTCCACTTACATTCCCGATACAAGCGATACCCTGAACACATGCTGTACACTGGAGGAAGGATTACCCAGTGATACATTTAGTGCTCGGTCGATGCTGAAAGCGAACTGACGAAGATGCCGTTCTGGTTGCTGCCCATACCCATCATATGGAACATAAAAGTATGGAAACGTGCCATGCAAATGGAGACAAGTCTTCTGACCTAGAAACAGAGATTGGGAGAACTATTGTACATTTCAATAAAAATGAAATAAGCCATCAAACCTGCACTGGAAAGCTAAGTGCAAAAATAATGACCAAATCTTACCAGGAGCAAAACATCTTAATACATTAGTCTGAAATGCTAAACAAAAATTTAGCTATTTTTAACCAGAGCAAACACATTACATTTCCAATTTTCAGTTCGAAGATCATTGGACTATACATGTTCACTCCTTTTTTCTCTACAATGTTGCCAGACCTGCTGAATTTCTCCAGCACATTTGACTTTTGTTTCAGATTTCTAGCATCTATAAATTTCTTTTAAAATTACATTTTTTTAAAAAAAACATTGCTTGATCACACTTGGCTATACTTACTTCCAGACTGCATCCAGTGCCATCCTGAATTAACTCAAAGGAAATGCACCCAATCATCCCAGGTGATAACCTTGGGAAGATATGCAGTTAGTAACTGCCCACCTCAATAAAGCAACAACAATAAAATTCTGTGATTAGGAAGAAATTGAACTGGCTGCAGGCAGAGAGACACACACTTAATTACTAACCTAGAAAAACACAAAGGAGTTTACTAATTACCATAGAACTATATGGTTAGTTCAAAGCCATTTTCAAATGGATAAAAGCAGAAGCCAAAGACATCTCAGAATTTACTGCATGAGATTGCGCAAAATTGATTGTAAAAAGCTTGTATGCATATTTTAAGTGATAATTAACAGCCTAATTCTAACTGGACATACCGGGCAACTTTCCACACTGGTATCTACTGGGCAACATGGAAAAATTGCACAAGCATGCCCTGGTATATTAAAGAGCAAGACAAAATCAACTTTGCCAACTAGCATACCATCACTCTACTCTCAATCACGAAACTAAGAGTTGAAAAGTGTGGTGCTGGAAAAACACAGCAGATCAGGCAGCATCCGAGCAGCAGGGGAATCGACATTTCGGGCATAAGCCCTTCTTCAGGAATCATGAAACTAAGATATGGTATCATAACACAGCTATCAAGCAGCTCTCGTTTAGTAATAATCTGCTCACAGTCACTTGGGTGGGTTTCGTTTGGGCAACTCAGCTCCTGGCGTCATTACAGACTTGGTTCAAACATGGATAGAACAGCTAAATTCCAGAGGTAAGTAACTGCCCACCTCACAAATAACAGTAAATTTAGTGGTTGGGAGGAAATTGAACTGGCTACATGTAGGCACACACAAACATTCTTAACCATTGTCAGTGTCTGCCCTCGTAATCTAAGCTGCACTTGTCCGGAGTCTAGCAGGAAGATGATCCAAAAAAACACTGCAATTGATGGGAATCTGGGGTAAACTCTCCACTGTTTGGAGTCATACCCAACACAAAAGAAAAAAATGGTTATGGTTGTTAGAGGTCAGTTATCTCAGCTCCAGATCATCTGCAGGGCTCCCCAGAGAAATGAGTGAGGCCATAAGACATAGGAGTAGAAGTAAGGCCATTCGGCCCATTGAGTCCACTCCGCCATTCAATCATGGCTGATGGGCATTTCAACCATGTTTGTCAGCTTCAAATGGACCTTTCCTTCATCATAAAAAAGATCAGAAATGGCAACATTCGCTGAACACTCCACAATGCTCTGCACCATGACCTGGATATTATCTGGTGGGCCATAAAGTTACAGTAATATTCCTTCATTGGCCCTCGATATTCAGTGGCATTACCATCACTCAATCCCTACTATCAATATCCTGGGTGTCACCACTGAACGGAAACTGAACTGGACTAGCCACAGACATTATGCAATACAAGATCAGGTCAGAGACTAGGAATCCTGTAGCAGGAAACTCCCCTTTCGACTCCCCAAAGCTTGTCCACCATTTACATGGCACAAATCAGAAATGTGATGAAATATTGCTCACTTGCCTGCGTAATGTTAAAAGATTAAATTGGACTCTCCCTCTCCCTCCATTAGTATAATACTAAAGGATTAAATTGCATTGACCTGAACATTCTGGAAATGGGTAGGGATGACATTCATGCAGGAATGCAGATGACTCCCACTCCATTTAGACAGTCATCTCCTTACTACTACTACTACTACTACTACTACTACTACTACCTTGCTATTATCAAATTAAACTAATTCAGTGCCTTCCATTCAGAAATGCTCTCACAGCCATCCCCAAAGCTTGGTATATCACACCTGCATGGTCTTGGGGAAATTGCCGAGACAGGAAATCATTTGCACAACGATTCCCCAGGACTAGGGCATTTACATCATCTCAGAGGATGACCTCACTCCACTGTCCCCTACCTCCCGACCAATTGTACCTGGGGTAATGTGACTGAGGGGGAGTGGCCAGAGTATCTGTGACTATTACCAACCGACCTGCAAAAAAGGGGATATGAATTCTTTGTTCAGGGCCTCTTATACTCTATGTCACATGTCTGCGAAGAGGGTCAAAAGGGGTCACCTAGCTTGTACAGGTTTTGATAAACTTTAATTGTTTGCAAATGTTAGTGTGTGAGAATTGCATCTGGTGTGTGAAACCTCAGGAAAAGAACCTGACACTTGGATGACTGCAGTTCCATATTTGAGAAGCTGGACACCACCCTGAGCAAAACAGCCCACTTGATTGGCACAACATCAACATTCATTCCCTTCATCACCAATGCCCAGTAGCAGCAACATGTACCATCTCCCATAGTTGCCCCATTTCCGTATCAAAGCAAACACTCAGACACAGTACAGCTCTACTTTCTTCATCTTTATCCCAAACCCTGGAAAGATAGTGATCGTGCATGTATGCAGAGATGAGAGTTCTCGGTCTTCTCACGAACAGCAGATTCTTAAGAAATTATATAGTCACTTATAGGGAGCAGCATCCAAATAAGGCAACATGTATACTGATTGTAACGGTCACCCAATCAGCAAGCATCAACAGTAAAGATTAAGTCATCTGGCATGATGCAATAAATGTTCTTCATCTCATTATCTGGTATTACACAATAGATGTTCTTCACCTTGCTAAACCACTGCTCTTGCCTCCAGCACCTCATTGTTTACTGCAACTTCTTACCTGGTCAAAGTCACATTCGCCGAGTTTTTGTCAAGCAACTCTAAACTTAACTCTTTCCATAACCATTCATATTTTATACACTTTCTCATTCACTCCTGTTATCCTTGTGTGATAACCATCTAGATGAGACTACCACCTTCATAAGAATCTTACTGCCAGTAATTAAGCTATTGATACACAACATGCAATGATAATAAAAATTACTCGTCCATGCAGTAGATGGAAGGATCCTGTAGATTCTATGTGGGGAAAAAAATTCACCAGTAAAGTTCTTAAATCCACAATCCTTAGTGACCACTCCACCCCCTCCAAGTTGAGTGGAGACGAACCAGTTATTCAAAATCTCCTTCAGTAAGGTCCAACCTGAAAACAAAATCCAGTCTGTCCTTCTGCATCACTCCAGAGAAATCGGAATTCTTGGATAAGGGCAGTTAAATACTTAAAACTGACGAGACTCCAATCTTTGCAGAGATGCTTCAGGTAGAGGATACCAGCACATCGGAGTGTGAAGTGTGGCAGCTGCAGAGCAGCAGGTAGGTGAACGCAGCATTCTTTGCTGCTTTTGCTCCCGCTCTGCTGTCACACATAAAGCCAACTGGCTGATCAGTGAGCCTTCATATCCCTTAAAAATGATCGAAAGAGAAGGTAAAGCTGACATGGTTTCATATCCATAGGAAAGCCACTGACAAAAAGCAGACGGACCTCCTCTTCACCATTGTTAGCTTCTGCATTTTTCATGCTCCTAACTGAAGAGCTAATTGAATCTGTTGGATCAGGTTGTAGAGAGGAGAGTGGCATGCTTTACCTGTGAATGGAGAACCTCTAGGAGACAACGTTAGCTGCTGAACTTATCTTTGCATTTCTTCTCTCATTCCTTCCTTGCTAAGGTGGCTATCAGTTTGGAGACAGTCACACTTAACTACACTAGATTAAGAATGTTGAAATAGACAGACACAGTCATCTTGAAGTCTGTTACTCTGTTCACCATTTAAGAAATTATCAAGTTTTATACGATCCATAAACTTCTAAAATTGTCCTGCCTAAACAATTCAGTCAATTATAAACAACATTTATAGGCGGCACGGTGGCACAGTGGTTAGCACTGCTGCCTCACAGCGCCAGGGACCTGGGTTCAATTCCCGCCTCAGGCAACTGACTGTGTGGAGTTTGCACCTTCTCCCTGTGTCTGCGTGGGTTTCCTCCGGGTGCTCCGGTTTCCTCCCACAGTCCAAAGATGTGCGGGTCAGGTGAATTGGCCATGCTAAATTGCCCGTAGTGTTAGGTAAGGGGTATATGTAGGGGTATGGGTGGGTTGCGCTTCGGCGGGTCGGTGTGGACTTGTTGGGCTGAAGGGCCTGTTTCCACACTGTAAGTAATCTAATCTAATCTAAACAATGAATGGTCCTAAATTCAAAACCTCGGGGGACCCATTCAGGTTATTCAAAAATTTTCCTTTAATAAGTTAATACACGGCAAATGTGAAAGCTGTCAGGAAAAGTATTGCAAAAATCTGGAACAACAAGAAAACAATAAAATGTTTCTATGTTTTAGCCACTGAAGACAGTTTCAGTTCAGATTTAAAATCTCAAATATTCATGGAAAGCAAATGCAGAATAGATTAAAATAGGTTCTCCAAATGAAACTTCCCAAATAAAAACAGTCGGAATTAGTGATTACAGACCAGTAACCGCACAACTTTGATAGAGATCAACATTCTTTGAACTTTCAATATGAAGGGGACCAATGCAGTCTTAATAATAGACAGAACTGAAACAGCTCAGCCTCAAGTTTAATATTCGCTACAATCTTAAATCAAAATTAAAACACTTCTTTTTGTGAATACTCCGCATTAAAAACACTGCACAAATATTTTAATGCAATACCCTCATCTGGCTAAAGTATGACCACTGACAACTGCTTTTTTAAGCTGAAAATGTGTTGCTGGAAAACCGCAGCAGGTCAGGCAGCATCCAAGGAGCTGGAGAGTCGACGTTTCGGGCATGAGTCTTTCCTGAAGAAGGGCTCATGCCCGAAACGTCGACTCTCCTGCTCCTTGGATGCTGCCTGACCTGCTGCGCTTTTCCAGCGATACATTTTCAGCTCTGATCTCCAGCATCTGCAGTCCTCACTTTCTCCTAACTGCTTTTTTAAAACAGGCATTGTAGAATTTCAAACAAAATCAGGGGCTCAAGGTCCTCAATTTGTTTTGAGGTTACATGTTTGATAATTTTTTTTAAAAAGTGACCTAATGTTGTATAATATTAATGTAAAAACAAAATCTGCCCTATCACATAGCCCACAAAGCACAATGAGTTGAGATCCTGATGATTCAAACAAGCAGAACAGTCACTTCAAAAGTATTTGCTGAACCAGTATTTTAACAAACCAAAATATTTAAATATCAAAAACACTCAGCATGGCACAATTTACACTGAAATTTCCTTTGTCGATCAAAGGATTAGCGCAACCTTAATTTCAGTATTTCTTAGTATTTTTTGCATCCTCTCGATGAAATGACATTTATAAGAGAAACCCCTTGCATTGGACCACACTGTGCCACAGTCCAAGCCACCACCATCCACCACCCCCCCCCCCCCACAGAAGAGAGTCCATAGCCCAGAAACTGAGATTCCACAACAAAAATACGGACAAAGCTTCTCCTGTAGACAATGCACTTCACTGGATTTGTGCAGACTGGCTGTGGTCTCTCCCTCTTTTCCCAGAAATGCCACGTTGTCCTTCTAAGCAGGAGGTGTGGGGGACAGAGGTGATAACTTTATGTACCATCAAATTTTATTTAGATTTTTTCTTTGAAGTTCCTGATTTCTAATTTTTTTAAAAAATGCACTGGAGCCTCAAACCTCACTACTAGGCGACTTTAACCCCCTTTCTCACTTTACGTCTCACGGGGACTCAAATCCTTTTTCTTACTCTGTGTTCAGGGACTTGAACCCCAATTAAGACCAGTGGACCTGAATCCTGTTTGTCAGTGCGTTTTCAAAACTGTGTCTCTCAACTGAACTAAATTACCATTCAAGGAGTACGTAGAATAGAAAGCGATTGAACGAAGGATCAGTTTCTGACACAGGAATATCGAGAAAGACCAAGGTTTAAAATCTTACCTTGTGGGCCCGTCCATCTTGAGATACCAGTGTTCCAGGTGATCACTGACAATGTCAGATTGTAACTACTTGTTTGGACCCCTACCTGGCTCACCAATTTTGTCGTCGAGTTTCCATATCAGTCGAAGCAAACACTCAGATGTAGTATGGCTCTACTTTCTTCATCTATATTCTGAGCCCTGGAGAGAAACGAGTTCGCTGTTTTGTCTCAAAACAGCAGATTCTTAAGGAATTACACAGTGACTTAGAGGGAGCAGGACCCAAATAAGGCAACAGATAGATATTGATTGGGTGACCATTACGATAGCACGCATCAACAGTAAAGATTAAGCCATCTGGCATGACAATAAATGTTCTTCACCTCGTTAAACCACGACCCTTGCCTCCAGCACCTCACTGTTTACTGCAAGTTCTTATCTGGTCAAAGTCATGCTAGCTGAGCTTTTGCCAAGCAACCCTAAACATAACTCTTTCCCTACGTGCAATTAACTTAGACACTTTCTCAGCATGCGCACAAATTCACCGAGCTCCTTAGACTGCATGCTTCAAACCTACAACTACTACCATCCTTAGAGATACATTGCAGCTCCTTCAGGGTTATTGGGTGAAAATCCTGAATCTCTTCCCTTAGGACACAGCATCTGTCTATCTATACCAAACGGACTGTAGCAGTTCAAGGTGGCAAGCCCACCCCTATTTTCTCATGGGTAACTAGGGATAAGTAATAATGGTTAGCCCAGCAATCAAATGTCCACATCTCATGAATGATTTAAAAAAACTATATTAGAACATTTGTAACCCTGTTAAGTTCTGGAAGCATCATGGGAAAACAAATCTTAGCAGGACTTACACACTTAATGGTAAGGTCCTTGCTGAACAAAGACCTTGGAGTGCAGGTTCATAGCTCCTTGAAAGTGGAGTCGCAGGTAGTTAGCATAGTAAAGGAGGCATTTGGTATGCTTTTCTTTATTGGTCACAGTATTGAGTACAGGAGTTGGGAGGTCATGTTGCAGCAGTACAGGACATTGGTTGGAATATTGTGGTCTCCTTCCTATCAGAAAAGATGTTGTGCAACTTGAAAGGGTTCAGAAAAGATTTACAAGGGTGCTGCCAGGGTTGGAGGATTTCAGCTATAGGGAGAGGCTGAACAAGCTGGGGCTGTTTTCCCTGGAGCATCGGAGGCTGAGGGGTGACCTTATAGAGGTTTACAAAATTATGAGGGGCATGGATAGAGGAAATAGGCGAAGTCTGTTCCCTGTGGTAGGAGAGTCCAGAACTAGAGGACATAGGTTTAGGGCGAGAGGGGAAAGACATAAGAGAGACCCAAGGGGCAACCTTTTCCACACAGAGGGTGGTACATGTATAGAAGGAGCTGCCAGAGGAAGTGGTGGAGGCTGGTACAATTGCAACATTTAAGAGGCATCTGGATGGGTATATGAATAGGAAGGGTTTGGAGGGATATGGGCCGGTTGCTGGCAGGAACTAGATTGGGTTGGGATATCTCGTCAGCATGGATGAGTTGGACCGAAGGGTCTGTTTCCATGCTGTACATCTGACTCTAGTGAGACCCAGTTCTCTCTACCCCAACCTCTCTCGATCCAGCTTGTTGCTAAATTGTCAAATTAATGATTGATCTTCCTGAACATAAATTTCCTCTAATTAAATTCTGGAAAACTTGAACCAATGTTTTATTGTTGCCCTGTTTCCACTCCACCTCAGTCAAAACAAAACGCTCAGAGACACGGTACAGTTTTACCTCGATCTTTATTCCGGGCCCTGGAAGAAGTGAGAACGATTGCCCCGTGCACAAAGATGAGTTCTCTGTCTTCTCTCAAACTGCAGTTTCTGAATAAATTATTAGTCATTTTACAGGGAGAAACATCTTGATAAGGCAACATATACTGAGTGAGTACATTACTATTGACCCTCGTTGATTGTAAAGATTAAGCCATCTGTTGTTACACAATGAATAACTGGCTTCACATAATGAATACTCTTCACCTGTTAAACTGACCTTATATACGGAATGCTTCCAACATTGTTAAATGGCTCTACATAATGAATGCTTTCCACCTTGTTAACTTACTACCTTTGCCTCCAGCACTCCATTGTTAACTGCAAGTTCTTATCTGATCGGAGTCACACTCAGCTAAACATCTTCTATCACAAAACTCAAACTTTAGACCACAAGAAATAGAAGTTAAAGTAAGGCCATTCAGCCCATCGCATCCACTCTGCCATTCAATCATGGCTGATAGGCATTTCAACGCCACTTAACCGCACTCTCCCCATAGCCCTTAAATTCTTAATCTTGCAAGAAATTATCAATCTCTGCCTTGAAGACATTTAACATCCCAGCCTCCTCTGCTCTCAGTGGCAATGAAGTCACAGGCCCACCAGTCTCTGGCTGAAGAAATGTCTTCTCATTTCAGTTTTAAATCAACCGCCTCTAACTCTCAGGCTGTGCCCACAGGTCCTTGTATCCCTGCGTCCACCCTTTCTAAGCCATGTATTATCTTGTAAGTTTCTATTAAATCTTCCCTCAACCTTCTAAAAACTCTAATGAATACAAAGGAGAAAGTGAGGACTGCAGATGCTGGAGATCAGAGCTAAAAAAGGTGTTGCTGGAAAAGCACAGGTCAGGCAGCATCCAAGGAGCAGGAGAATCGACGTTTCGGGCATAAGCCCTTCTTCCTGAAGGGCTTATGCCCAAAATGTCGATTATCCTGCTCCTTGGATGCTGCCTGACCTGCTGTGCTTTTCCAGCAACACATTTTTCTGCTCTAAATGAATACAATCCCAGGATCCTCAGCCGTTCATTGTATGTTAGGTCTACAATTCCAGGGATCATCCATGTGAATCTCTGCTGGACACACTAGTGTCAGTATGCCCTTCCTGAGGTGTGAGGCCTAAAACTGGATACAATATTCTAAATAGGGCATAACCAGAGCTTTATAAAGGCTCAGTAGCACATCATTCTTTTACATACCAATCCGGAGATAAATGACATTATATTTGCTTTCTTAACCACAGACTCAACCTGCAAGTCAACCTTTAGAGAATCCTGGACTAGCACTCCCAGATCCCTTTGTACTTTGGCTTTATGAATTTTCTCACTATTTAGTAAATAATCTATGCCTGTTCATTTTTCCAAAGGGCAAGACCTCACATTTGCTCACATTAAATTTCATCAGCCATTTCCTGGACCATTCTCCTAAACTGCCCAAATGTTTCTGTAGCCTCCCCACCTCCTCAGTACTACCTGCCTGTCCACCTAATTTCGTATCATCCGCAAATTTCACCAGAATGCCCCAGACCCTTCGTCCAGATCATTTATATATAAAGTGAACAGCTGCAGCCCCACTGAACCCTGCGCAACACCACTTGCCACTAGCTGCCATTCCGAAAGAGAACCTTTCATCCCAATTCTCTGTCTTCGGTCAAACAGGTAAAAAAAAACAATGACTACAGATGCTGGAAACCAGATTCTGGAGTAGAGTGGTGCTGGAAAAGCACAGCAGTTCAGGCAGCATCCGAGGAGCAGTAAAAATTAACGTTTCGGGCAAAAGCCCTTCATCAGGAATAAAAGGCAGAGAGCCTGAAGCGTGGAGAGATAAGCTAGAGGAGGGTGGGGTTGGGGAGAGAGTAGCATGGAGTACAATAGGTGAGTGGGGGAGGGGATGACGGTGATAGGTCAGGGAGAAGAGGGTGGAGTGGATAGGTGGAAAAGAAGATAGGCAGATAGGACAAGTCATGGGGAGAGTGCTGAGCTGGAAGTTTGGAAGTGGGAGGAGGTTGGGGAAAGGGGAAAATGAGGAAACTGTTGAAGTCCACATTGATGCCCTGGGGTTGAAGTGTTCCGAGGCGGAAGATGAGGCGCTCTTCCTCCAGGCGTCAGGTGGTGAAGGATTGGCAGTGAAGGAGGCCCAGGACCTCCATGTCCTCGGCAGAGTGGGAGGGGGGAGTTGGAATGTTGGGCCACGGGGCGGTGTGGTTGATTGGTGCGGGTATCCCGGAGATGTTCCCTAAAGTGCTATGCTAGGAGGCGCCCAGTCTCCCCAAATGTAGAGGAGACTGCATCGGGAGCAACGAATACAATAAATGACATGCGTGGACGTGCAGGCAAAAAACTTTGATGGATGGGGAAGGCTCCTTTAGGGCCTTGGATGGAGGTGGTGTGGGCGCAGGGTTTTGCAATTCCTGTGGTGGCAGGGGAAGGTGCCAGGACAGGAGGGTGGGGGCGTGGACCTGGCCAAGTAGTCACAGAGGGAACGGTCTTTGCGGAAGGCGGAAAAGGGGTGGGGAGGGAAATATATCCCTGGTGGTGGGGTCGTTTGGAGGTGGCGGAAATGTCGGCGGATGATTTGGTATATGTGAAGGTTAGTAGGGTGGAAGGTGAGCATCAGGGGCGTTTGGTCCTTGTTATAGTTGTGGGGTGGGGTCTGAGGGCGTAGGTGTGGGATGTAAATGAGATACATTGGAGGGCATCTTTAACCACGTGGAAAGGGAAATTGCGGTCTCTAAAGGAGGCGGCCATCTGGTGTGTTCTGTGGTGGAACTGGTCCTCCTAGAGAGCAGATACGGTGGAGGCAGAGGAATTGGGAATATGGGATGGCATTTTTGCAAGAGATAGGGTGGGAAGAGGTGTAATCTAGGTAGCTGTGGGAGTCGGTGGGTTTGTAAAAAAAAAGAGTCAGTTGCCATTAATGGAGACAGAGACGTCCAGGAAGGGGAGGGAGGTGTCAGAGATTGTCCAGGTGAATTTAAAAGGTCAGGATGGAATGTGTTGGGGAAGTTGATGAATTCTCAACCTCCTCACAGGAGCATGAGGTGGCGCCAATGCAGTTATCAATGTAGGGGAGTGGTGCCGGTGTAATTACAGAAGATGGACTGTTCTACATAGCCAAAAGAGACAGGCATAGCTGGGGCCCATACAGGTGCCCATGGCCACCCCTTTGGTCTGAAGAAAGTGGGAGGATTCGAAGGAGAAATTATTAAGGGTGAGGACCAGTTCAGCCAAACGAATGAGAGTGTCAGTGGAAGGGTACTGTTGGGGATGTCGGGAGAGGAAGAAATGGAGTACATGGAGGCCCTCGTCATGGCAGATGGAGGTGTAGAGGGACTGGATATCCATGGTGAATATGAGGCGTTGGGGGCCAGGGAAACAGAAGTCTTGGAGGAGGTGCAGGGCATGGGTGGTGTCTCAAATGTATGTGGGAAGTTCCTGGACTGGGGTGGGGATGAATAAGACACAGTGTCGAGGTAGATAGAGAGGAGTTCAGTGCGGCAGAAGCATGCTGAGACAATGGGTCAGCCAGGGTGGTCAGGCTTGTGGATCTTGGGAAGGAGGTAGAACTGGGCAGTGCGGGGTTCCCGGACTATGAGGTTGGAAGCTGTGGGTGGGAGATCTCCTGAGGTGATGAGGTCCTGTATGGTCGGGGAGATGATTGTTTGGTGATGGGGGGTGGGATCATGGTCAAGGGAGCAGTAGAAAGAGGTGCCCTTGAGTTGGCATTTGGCTTCAGCAGTGTAGAGGTCAGTGTGCCAGACTAACACTGCACCCCCTTTATCTGCTGACTTGATGGTGAGGTCGGAATTGGAACAGAGGGATTGGAGGGCTGCGTGGTGAGGGTGAGATGTTGGGGTGGGGGGGGGGGTGGGGGTGGTGGTGGTGGTGGTAGACAGGTCGCGGCAGTTAAATGTTCCAGCGGCAGTTGGAAATGAAGAGGTCGAGGGTGGGTAATAGGCCAGCATGGGGTGTCCAGGTGGATGCAGTGCGTTGGAGGTGGGCAAAGGGGTCCTTGGAAGGTGGGCGGGAGTTCTGATTGTGAAAGTAAGCTCTGAGCTGGAGGCAGCGGAAGAAGTGTTCAACGTCACGGCGTGTATTAAATTCATTGATGCGTGGGCGGAGGGAGATGAAGGGGAGGTCTGGAGGGATGGTGAAAACTCAGCAGGGCTGGAATTTGGTGTGGGTGTGGAGCTGGAGTGGGGGCAGAGCCTGCAAGTGGAGTGGGTGTGGTGTTGGGGGGAAATGGGGGTGGAGTCATGAGCAAGGGTGATGTCCCCCTCAGGGTTCTGGGGGGCAGGAATGGTGACAGTGAGACCTGCTTGGGGGGGGGAAGGAATGTTGGTAGGGGCAGAAGTGACAGCCAGTCCTCAAATCCATGCCAGTAGTTCACCTCAAACACCATGAGCCCTCACCTGACTCAGCAGCCTCACCTTATCAAATGCCTTTTAGAAGTCCAAGTAGATAACATCCACCGGGTTTCCCTGGTCTAAACCTACTTGTTACCTCTTCAAAAGAACTCTAACAGGTTTGTCAGACACGACCTCCCTGACTAAAAAAAAACTTAACTCTTTCCCTACCAGTTCATACCCTATACATATTGTCAGTTTAGTCTGTACTCAAAACTGTTACAAAAAAGACAGACATCATTGCTTTAAAAGCTAGAAGAACTACAGATACTGGAAATCAGAAGTAAAAAACAAATTGCTGAAAACTCGGTGTAGCAGCATCTGTAGCAAGAAATCAGAGCTAAAATGTATCAGGTTCAGTGTCCCAAAGAAATGTCACTGTCTGAAACATTAATTCTGATGTCTCTCCACAAATGCAATTCGACCTGAGTGAGTTTTTCCAGCAATTTCTTTTCTTTCTCCCTTTTGTAGGGCAATAGTCTGTACTAAATCAGAGTGTCACAACTTTGTTATCATAATTAAAAGTGATTTGCAAACTATACTTCCATACAACACCAAGACCCCTATCTCCACCTATAAATCACTCCTCAAGTCTCAGCTCATCACCTACTGAAACACATTTCTGCTTTTATTACTTGCTAAATTATTCATTCTAAGACAAACATCATCAATAAAAGCTCCAGATTATGGAAAGAATCCAGAGGAATTTGTGAATTACATTATCAAATGGTCGAAGTCCTATTAATGCTGCCTCCCAAGACCTACTTCACCTCAGAATGCAACCTTTCCTGTGAAAAATGGGCTGAATTCTTAGAAATTTTACAATGTAATAACCAGCTTGTAGTCCAGCACCAGGCTGAGTCTAACTGATCAGATTGGATTATTACCAGTCTCCCTCATACAGTTGGAGGTGGGTAAAGTCTTAACATTTAAACCCAGCTCAGGCAAAAAGGGGCTGAGGAGTTCCTTGCCAGTTTTAAGGAATGCTATGGAACTTTCTCTGGTGACACTACCTACCCACAAGGGCGATCACCCCAATTTAATGCCCTACATATGACTATCTTCCCTGATGAGGTACAGAAAGCTATTAAAACCCACAACATCCACAGGCAAGGTGCCGAGGTTGCACAGTTCAGCTGAGAAGTTTGTTACTTCTGGAAACTAAAGGATCCCAACAGTAAGGCTACCACCGGCAAGGTCGAGACCTAACTTACCCAAATTACAGGGGCTAAACCTAAACCCAGGATTCAATTAGACCGTTCCGCCCGCAAGGTCAGGCAGGCTAGCAAATGGAGCCCTCATACGGTCATCCAGTATGGTAGGACAGTAGGACTGGTACCATGTAAATACACAACATCCCAATGGATCTTGGGGTCCTATTATGTATCATCCCCAACAGTCCATGATGCCCCTTACTACCTATACATCCTCTCACTACTCTTCACCACCTCCCACACCCCACAGGGTCCCCCAACAATGACACATTTATTTTAATTGTAATCAATCAGGACACTAAGCCAGGAACTGCCCTTTCCCAAAGCTGCTGCTCCCGGTTGATCGCTACAGTGGAAGCAGCTGGCAATCTCTTGGTCACCTTCTCCAGGGACCTCAGCAGGATGCGCCCTTTACTGCACAAAACCCTTCTCCATCCTGGATACCTGTGCTGTAGCTGTTCACGCCCAGCAACATGGCTCCTCTTGGCGCCCTGTTGCCTGCTTTTCTACTAAGTTTGACCCTGTTGCTTAGGGTATGCCCTCCTGCACACAGATTCTCCCTGCCATCCATGGTATTGGCTGCCCCTAATAGGTTTTTACATCAAAATATAAAAGTCTCTACCTTGCATTCTGCAGTATCCTTGCTCATCTCTAAACGCACTCAACACCTTACTACAGCTGGTCTCAGTCACTAGGCGATTTCACTACTTCAGAATCCGCTTCTTTCCTTTAAATACTGCTCCAACATTAACCTGGCTACATTCCTGCAGGAAGAACCTCTTGACCTGCCCGATTCTCCCCAAGATTGTATTCTCATAAACGACCTTGTTACTAAACAAAAAGGTTCTTGCTAACCCGGACCTTATACTTTATGTTGATGGTTCTTCTATCTCTCCAGAGGGCAACACACGTCTGCATATGCAACTGTCACTTTGTCCCAACAACAGAAGCTTATTGTGTTGACCCACCTTGTTCCACCCAGCAGGCTGAACTCCTTGCTCTCATCCGTGCCTGTATACTTGAAGGAAAGAGTCCAGCTAATACCTACACTGATTCCCACTACACCTTTGGATGTACCCATGATTTGGGTCAGCTCTGGCAGCAATCAGGAACCCCTTTCCTCAATGCTGCCTGTGTTGCTAATCTCCTCAGTGCTAATCAACTTCCCTCTCAATTGGCAATTATCTAATATTCTGCTCACTCCTCTGATGCTTCCAATGTCACTAAAGGCAACAATGCCATTGACACGGCTGCTCAGAAAGCAACTGGAGTAAAAAGCCATGGTTACACAAATAACAAATAGGAAATCAAAGGGAGACTTCATTTCCTCTTCTGACACCCTGACCACGCCTAACCTAGAACAAATATGGACCCATCGGGGGTCACCTCTGATAAAACAAACAAAGATGGACGAACCATGGTAGTTATGAAAACAGTTACAATAAGATTTGAGTTACGCCAGTAGGACAGGTATGTCTGCCAGACTCACTTTTGCCTATTCTAGTTGTTTATGTTCATACACATACGGATGTAGGCAAGGAGGGGAATGGTGGACAGAATTCTCCAAATTTGGTGAAATCCCCACTTGAAAGAAATAGCAAAACAAGCAGCTGCAAATTGCCTAAATTTGTCAAAATCATAATCCCAGGTAAGGAGTGAAGGGTCCACCAGGTCAAACTCTCTTTCCAAGTGTACCTTTTGATACTAGGTAAAAACAATGACTGCAGATGGTGGAAACCAGATTCTGGATCAGTGGTGCTGGAAGAGCATAGCAGTTCAGGCAGCATCCAAAGTGCAGCGAAATCTACGTTTTGGGTAAAAGCCTTTCATCAGGAATAAAGGCAGAGAGCCTGAAGCGTGGAGAGATAAGCTAGAGGATGGGGTGGGGAGAAAGTAGCATAGAGTACGATGGGTGAGTGGGGGAGGGGATGAAGGTGATAGGTCAGGGAGGAGAGGGTGGAGTGGATAGGTAGAAAAGGAGTTAGACAGGTAGGACAAGTCATGGGGACAGTGCTGAGCTGGAAGTTTGGAACTAGGGTGAGGTGGGGTGGGAAAGGGGAAATGAGGAAACTGTTGAAATCCACATTGATGCCCTGGGGTTGAAGTGTTCCGAGGCGGAAGATGAGGCGTTCTTCCTCCAGGTGTCTGGTGGTGAGGGAGCGGCGGTGAAGGAGGCCCAGCACCTCCATGTCCTCGGCAGAGTGGGAGGGGGAGTTGAAATGTTGGGCCACAGGGCAGTGTGGTTGATTGGTGCGGGTGTCCTGGAGATGTTCCCTAAAGCACTCTGCTAGGAGGTGCCCAGTCTCCCCAATGTAGAGGAGACCGCATCGGGAGCAACGGATACAAATGATATTAGTGAATGTGCAGGTAAATCTTTGATGGATGTGGAAGGCTCCTTTAGGGCCTTGGATAGAGGCGAGGGAGGTGGTGTGGGCGCAGGTTTTACAGTTCCTGCGGTGACAGGGGAAAAGTGCCAGGATGGGAGGGTGGGTTGAAGGGGGGCATGGACCTGACCAGGTAGTCATGGAGGGAACGGTCTTTGCGGAAGGCGGAAAGGGGTGGGGAGGGAAATATATCCCTGGTGGTGGGGTCTTGTTGGAGGTGGCGAAAATGTTGGTGGATGGTTTGGTTTACACGAAGGTTTGTAGAGTGGAAGGTGAGCACCAGGGGCGTTCTGTCCTTGTTACGGTTGGAGGGGTGGGGTCTGAGGGCAGAGATGCGGGATGTGGACGAGATGCGTTGGAGGGCATCTTTAACCACGTGGGAAGGGAAATTGCAGTCTCTAAAGAAGGAGGCCATCTGGTGTGTTCTGTGGTGGAACTGGTCCTCCTGGGAGCAGATACGGCAAAGACGGAGGAATTGGGAATACAAGATGGCATTTTTGCAAGAGGTAGGGTAGGAAGGAGTGTCATCCAGGTAGCTGTGGGAGTCGGGGGTTTGTAAAAAAAAAGTCAGTGTCAAGTCGGTCGTCATTAATGGAGATGGAGAGGTCCAGGAAGGGGAGGGAGGTGTCAGAGATGGATGATACTACCCAGTTAGATTTTAGAGTTACCTCGATGCCATTGTTATAGGTATTGCTGAGTGATAATCGATGTATTTAGTAAATGGATTGAAGCTGATCCCTGTACTGACTGAACAGCAACTACTTCGTAGAATTTTGAAGGGAAATCATACCCAGATTTGGAATACCATTAACAGCCTCTTCTGATAATGGCCCCCACTTCTGTACAGAGCTAAACAAGGCACTATGAGATTGAATAGGAATTAAAAATGCCATTGTGTCAATCATCCCCAAGCAGTGGGAATTGTAGAAACAGCCAATGGTACCTTAAAAAGGTGAGTAACTAAGTTGGTAGAAGAAACTTACCTTAATTGGCTGCAAGTACTCCCAATTGCCCCTTTTAATACAAGAACCACTACACAGAAAAAGACGAGATTCTCGGCAGCTTAACTAATATATGGAAAGCTCCTGAGGACTCCTTGACCCAAACCTTTAGCTGCCCAACACCTTGATGTACATGTTATGGCAGAAGACATGCACAGCTCCCTGAATAAGCTAACCAAAAGCATTTAGTTTGATCATCAACAGGTCAAAAAGAAGCCTATTGAGTACCAGAGAAGGAAGAAGAAAGAGCTCCAATGTTTAAAGACATTAACCCTGGTGACTACATATTATTGAAACACTTTAATTGTGAAAAATTGGGCCCCCGCTGGAAAGCCCTTATCAAGTTCTTCCGACAACTGAAACTGTAGTAAAGAAAAAGATAGAAGGACACTCAACATGAGTTTACAAAGGTCATTGCAAGCTTATGCCCCCCTCACAGTCCTAGTGTTAGTACTGATACAGGCATCCAATGAAAACCCAACCCAAGTACATGTGCCCAGATGCAACCAACCCGTCTGTGATATCTCAGACTGGCTAAAACTCCAATGTGACTGTATAACTGAAACCTGTATTAATACCATTGCAAGTTATGAATGCAGCTGCCCAGTTTAAACTGCTCACACTACACATCCAAACATCATGAGATTCCATAACCTCATCCGCTCGGTCAACCGAAGAACTGTTACTTTAAAATGTTTGTCTGTTCCCTGATCAAAATGAACCATACAGATTGCAGTATTGAGCATATAGTACCGAAATCACCAAACCCTAAAGGCACTTATTTTTATGAGACTGACCACCTATATCTTCACGACAAAATTCTCGCCTATCTGACCGACTGCCACTGACAGAAATACCTTTATACATTTCCTGTACTCCGTAGCTACTATAATTAACCTGACAAGCTGGAAAGATGAAGACAGACCAAAAATATTATGCACTCCGAATCCTCCTCCTGTTACTAATGGTTTCTTTATTCAAGCTAAACGTCCGATCGTGTTATTTGCTCGCTCTTCCATCATTCTGACGTACAGTGTATAAATAGGACTCACCCACTTATGCAATCCCTCATTTGGATGGAGAAAACCCATTCGGTAGAAGAAGCGTGTCACTGGGTGAAGTGCATTAACAAACCTGAAGGAATCAATGTTAATGTTGATCCACTGTTAGAATGGTGCGTTGAAAGATCAAAGAGACTGGTTGTATTCCTGCTCTCCATCTGTTAGTATACTTGGACAACTGAACAGTTTGGTAGCACCCACTGTTTCCAAGATTCAGCTCTTGCTGAGTGGACTGTGCCTTCACTCACAAAAGTGCACCCTTGGAACTCCTTTTAGCTTTCAACGGCTATGTGAAAACAAAGCCTACCCATATTTATTCAATGACTGATACAGATGGTGCCTAGTACACACCTTAGCACTTTTTAACTCTCCACCATGACGTATCTGAAGTAGACTATGAATGGAATGCCCACCATGTGACTCAGTACTGAACAAAAAAAGTAGGAGAAGCAAAACTGGACTTACACAACTACTTCCATCAACAAATCTGGTGGTCCAGGCTGCTGGGAGGTCTTATTCCTGGCTGCTGGGGTGTTGAAATGGCCCTAGATCAGATAAGTGACTGCATATAACATAGAAAAACTTGCCAAATCAACTGCCCACTCTTTGAAGCTGGTGAACAAAGACCTGGATGATGACACTTCAGAATTGGCTACTGCTAGATTTCCTCCTGGCTAAAGGAGGAGACACTTGTTCAGTCATTGGTCCACAATGTAGCACCTACATTGATGATTTCTCAAAAGACATTTTGGATGACACAGATGTTATCAACAAAACGGGTCAAGCCACAGGGAAGATACCTGCCTCACCATCGCCCATATCATGTGGATGGAGTATTACTTGATGGTTATGGTGACTGTGTGGATGGATCGTGTGGGACGTACCGAGTCCTTGGTCTCATCCTAGGGATATACACTGTTGTCTATTATGCACAAAATGGATATTGTTTTTTGCCAAAGCCAAGGAGGAATCTGGTTAAATCGACCCTTGTCTACCCCTGCACTGCCATGCCCAAACTTTCATGCTGAAATCTAGTATCTTTCAGACTCTGCTCCTCCAAATCATGACTTGAGAGAGAAACTTAACTTATTGAGAATACAAAATTTACCGAGTGGACTAATTATACCTGTAGAAAGTAACATAGTTGCCATGAAATGACAAAAGGAGGGAATGAGAAAGTCTGTAGACTTAAAACGTGTCCTTAAACATTTAGACTAAAATGTAATGTTGAATTATAGATCACATTTGCTGCGCACTAAAAAATAGACAGGCAGGGAAGGTAAGGCAATTAATAACATTTGCCTTAACATCAATGAATCCATGTAAACAGGACACCGAGTGATAACATTCACGGTTGTTCCTTTGTGAAATTAATAAGTGTTTGATTCTGACCTCTAAACGAAACTCTGTATCAATTAACTTCTTTCCCCGAATTATTGTCCTTCACTATTATCTGTCTAGTTCAGAACAAGCAGTGCTTTTGTAAACTTTTGTATGAAGGTAGCCTATTTGTGACAGTTCAGCAGAGTAGCCTGCCAGGGCTCTTGAAGGAAGAGCGATATCCTATTTTCCTGGGTTATTAGAATCCAGTTGGCCTGGCTTATAGGTATCAGTGTTATGCTGTAACAGTTGATGCTATTAGTAAATAACGGGGATGACTAAAATTAAACTGTCCAGAAGAGGTTTTTTATTCCACACTACCAAAAGTACGATTTCTGGGACAAACCAAGCAAGGCTTACAGGTCGAGTTCACAAGGGATTCCCTGGGCAGTCTTAAATCTGTACTTTATCATAATTGCCCATTCATGTTCCACCCTCCATAAACAATGATACTGATGTGTTTCTTCTAACTTGTTCACAAAAAGGTGGCATCAATAGCTAGGTCAGAATTTAATTTTTTTTCTTAATTGTCCTGGAGGTTGTGACCATGTTGTCTTAAACTGCTATAATCCTTGTGTGTCGGGTCACCCAAAGCACTACTAGGAATAAAAAAGGAGTTCCATGATTTTGATTCTGCAAATGGAATCATTCTGCTGTTCCTTAAAGTCAAATGGTGTAGTGCTCTCGTGCATCACTGCCCTTACCCTTCTAGATAATAATAGAGGTTTGCACTTTTGGAAGGCGCTGTTGGTGGAGCCACATTGTACTACAAGAGGCACTATAATAATTCAAACAGCACTGCAGATGTTTCAATTCAGCAATGGCTTTTACAAATTTGGCAGCTTTGCAAGTCTAACTTGCATGCTGTTTCACATGGGTTTCTTCTGATACATTTTGTTAGCCAACTGTATTGGAACCAAATTCTTATAGCAACAAGTGTTAAAATTAATGGTAATTTAATCGACACAGAAGAAGAAGTGACAGATTTGTTTCTACCACCTTTAGATTTGTCCTCCAGACCAGAAAATTACAGCCACTAATTAAGCTTCCTCGATACATATGTACCAATATTTTACACCCAAGAACTTTCAACACACTGGTTTTAGGATCCATAAGAACTTTTGGAAAGTATCAGGAGCTCTAGTGCCTTTTCATGTCTCAAAAAGTCAGTAAATAAACAAAGCGGGTAGCCACTCAAATGACTCCAAATACAACTAGCTTGTTGAACTTCTATTGGTTCACATTTAAATACAGAAGGCTGGCTCTAGGTACTTGCTAATTTCTTGTACTTTCTGCCATTACACACTGCTTAATTCTCTAGCAGAATTATCTATTATCATATAACGTCATGACCATCAGTTAAGGGGAAATTACTAAACTATGTCTTAGCAATAATGAGTTTTTCCACCACCCCCCCTCCCACTTTATTCTTTCACAGATAATGGTATTACTGGCAAGGCCAGTGTTTGTTACCATTCTCAACTGCGTTGAAACACAGATTGGTCTGCTTGTGGGCGGCACAGTGGTTAGCACTGCTGTCTCACAGCGCCTGAGACCCGGGTTCAATTCCTGACTCAGGCGACTGTGTGGAGTTTGCACATTCTCCCTGTGTCTGCGTGGGTTTCCTCCGGGTGCTCCAGTTTCCTCCCACAATCCAAAGATGTCAGGTGAATTGGCTATGCTAAATTGCCCGTAGTGTTAGGTAAGGGGTAAATGTAGGGGTATGGGTGGGTTGCGCTTCAGCGGGTCAGTGTGGACTTGTTGGGCCGAAGGGCCTGTTTCCACACTAAGTAATCTAATCTAACCTTTTCAGAAGCTCACCCCCATAACTGTGGGTCTGAAATCACAACGGACACATTCGAGAAAGAATAGCAGAGTAATCTCAGAATAAAGAAGTGCCAATTTAAGACAGAGCAGGAAGAATTTCCTTTGTCAGAGGGTTGAATGTTTTTGCAACTCCTTGCCACAGAGAGCTGTGGGGCAGAGTTCTTGTGCGTATTTAAAGGCTGAGATAGGGAGATTCTTGGAGAAGAAGGTGAGAACTGTAGATGCTGGAGAGTCAGAGTCCAGTGGCCTTGGAAATGCACAGCATGTCAGGCAGCATTGGAGGAGCAGGGAAGTTGACATTTCGGGCATAAGCCCTTCATCAGGAATAGAATCTTGGCCAGTAAGGAAAATAGAGGATTACAGGGAAAATGCAGGAAAGTGGATGTCAGGAATATTAAAGGGATCAGCCATGATTCTATTGAGTTGCAGATCAGGCTCATGGATCTCAACTGTTGACACCTGTTCCTATGTGGAGGTGCCAGTGTTGGACTAGGTCAACAATCACAAAACACCAGGGGTTACAGTACAACAGGTTTATCTGAAACTACACTCCTTCAGGTGCTAGTGAGACAGGAGACAGACACAATTTATCAGTAAAATGATCAAAAGGGTCATACAACTGATACAAATAGATTGAACAAACCTAGGATGGCTGTTAAATCTTTCAATCAGTTAGAATGGAGATGCAGGTGTCAATTGATTAATATACAAACCCCAGAATTTCTTTCAAGTCATGCCCTGAGATCAGTATAAAAGAGGTGTCATCGGAGGTCAGAGCATGCACTTTAGGTATGTGAGACCATGTTTAGAATATCTTAACTGCAATCAGGCTGGTTTTATTTCCAAAGAAGGAATTTATAAAAGGCCACATTGACTGCCCACAAATTGTGTTCCCCCTCCCAACAAAACAGAACGTATCTGCAAATACAAGTTCAGCCCATAGATTTTGGGAAACAAACAAAACAAATCTCTCCACCCTCTACACCCCTGCCTCCCCTGCCGTGAAATTTGACAGTTTTAAGACTTAGATTAGAAATTGATTGAGACACAGGAGAAAGCATAAAAATAAGCTAAATGCCGATTACAGGATAACTGTAACAATTTGGTCTTATTGAACCTTAGAGCTGCATGCTCATGAGACAGGACGCCTCAAACAAGGAGAGAGGTTAAGGAGGATAATCTTTCAATGTTACTTCAGCTGGTGCTGGAATTCAACCCATGATATTGGTTTTACTCTGCACTGCAAGCCAGCCACTGAGCCAGTTTAGCTAACTGACCCCATAAAAGGCAGAGAGAAATCCAAATAGATCACATCCATTGGCTCTCCTTGGTCTACCTTGCTCATTGCTTCCACAAAAAGAATTCTTAAATTTGTCAGACACTGCTTCTTCTTGATGAAGCCACGCTGACTCAGCCATATTTTCCCACTCACATTTTGTTAGCCAAGTGTGCTGAAACCAAATTCTTATAGCAACAAGTGTTAAAATTAATGGTAATTTAATCACAGAAGTGATCGTTTTGTTTCTGCACTTTCAAATATTCTGCAATCTCATCCTTAAAAAGAACTTCAAGATCTTAATAATGACAGAGGAGAGGCTAACCAGCCCATAATTCCCCACCTTTGTCTCTTTCTTGAACAGATCTACAGATTAAATACAGAGTAAAGCTTCCTCCACACTGTCCCAAACGCTGTACACCATGAAAAGCAAAGGTCCTCGTACGAAGGCCTACATTTCCAACCAGCATGCCATGTAGAACTTGTCAAAAAAACTTTCATAAGAACTCATGCAGACAACAAGTGTGCTACCTTGATCATCTCTCACACCACACTCCATCCCCTGTTACTCTTAAATGTAACCAAGTTAGGCAGATTTTCCCTTAAATCTATCCTGAGTGACCTTCATAAATCTTTGAGTGACTTTGATAAAACTAACTTTCCAAATGATAGTTTGTACCATCCCTCAAAGTTCTTTCCAGTAAGTTTTACACCACTAAACTTAATTTCACTGGCCTGTAATTACGTATCCAAGCTTACCTTTTTCAAAGGATGGTACGGTGTTAAGAGTTCTCTAGCACTACTGCAACCAAACAGTAGAATGATGAAGAGAGCTTCCACAAGGTTGTCTCGCTTCTGCTTTAAGCAATAGGAGTGGAATGTTTCATTTTTTTTCCTGGTAATTGATCCATTTCGGGTGTTGACCCCTTAATATTTCTTCTTTCACAACTATCTGACTCAACCTTCACAAAGTACATTATCTGCATCACACCTTTGTGAAAACATATGCAAAATATTTGTCAAGAATCATGCCCACATCTTTCAATCTACAAAACAAATTTAGCTTTCTGGTCTCGACTTTTATTTTTAAAATTCATTTATGGGTGTCATTGATTGGCCAGCATTTATTGCCCATCCCAGGTAGCCCTGGAGATGGTGGTGGCGAGCTGCCTTCTTGAACTGGCATTGATCCACATTGCCCTTAGGAAGGAAATTCCTGGATTTTGACTCGGTTACAGTAAAGAAATCACAATATATTTCCAAGTCAAGACAGTATGCAGTTTGGAGGGGAACTTGCAGAGGGTGGTGCTCCCAAATAATAAAGTTGTAATAGCTGGTGATTGTACTTTTCCAAACATTGACTGGTACTACCATTGTGTTAAAGGCTTGCATGATGGGGAATTTGCTAAATGTGTTCGAGAAAATTTTCTCTTTATCAATATGTAAATACTCCCACCAGAGAAGGAGCAAAACTTGACCTTCGCTTGGGTAATAAGACAGGACAAATGACTGAAGTGACAGGAGGAGGGGTATAGTGATCATAATTCTAGTTTTAAGCTAGTTATGGAAAAGAATAAGCCTACCATAAAAATTACATGTTTAAAATGGAGTAAGGCAAATTTAATGGTTTGAGACAAGAACTTTCAAAAATTGATTGGAGCAGACTGTTTGCAGGTAAAGGGATATCTAACAAGTGGGAAGCTTTCGAAGTGTGATATTGAGAGTCATTATCTTCCTGTTAGAGTGAAGGGCAAGGCTGGTAGGATTAAAGAAAAATGGAAGATAGATAGGAGATTCTAGTCAAGCATAAAAATGACTCATTAGATGCAAACAACTGGGTTAGACAATAAGTGCAGGAGTAGGCCATTCTGCCCTTCGAGCCTGCACCACCATTCATCGTGATCATGGCTGATCATCCCCAATCAGTATCCTGTTCCTGCATTATCTCCATAACCCTTGATTCCACTATCCTTGAGAGCTCTATCTAATTCTTTCTTAAACGAATCCAGAGACTGGGCCTCCACTGCCCTCTGGGGCAGAGCATTCCACACAGCCACCACTCTCTGGGTGAAGAAGTTTCTTCTCATCTCTGTCCTAAATGGTCTACCCCGTATTTTTAAGCAGTGTCCTCTGTTTCGGCACTCACCCAGCAGCGGAAACATGTTTCCTGCTGCCAGAGTGTGCAATCCTTTAATAATCTTATACGTCTCAAATCAGATCCCTTCTCAGGTCTTCTAAACTCAAGGGTATACAAGCCCAATCGCTCCAATCTTTCAACATAAGATAGTCCCACCATTCCAGGAATTGACCTCGTGAACCTACGCTGCACTCCCTCAATAACCAGAATGTCTTTCCTCAAATTTGGAGACCAGAACTGCAACAGTACTCCAGGTGTGGTCTCACCAGTGACTTGTACAGCTGCAGAAGAACCTCTTTGCTTCTATACTCAATCCTTCTTGTTATGAAGGCCAGCATGCTATTAGCCTTCTTCACTACCTGCTGTACCTGCATGCTCACCTTCATTGAGTGGTGTACAAGAACCCCAGATCTCTCTGTACTGCCCCTTTACCTAAATTGGTGGCAAGAACAGGAAGGCAGATTACTACCTAAATGGAATCAAAGTGGATAACCATCCATTTATTCACATTAAACTGCATCTGCCATGCATCTGACCACTCACCTAACCTGTCCAGGTCACAGGTTGAAATCAATCACTTGAAGAGTGTAGGGGCTTTCTTAAGAAGGACATCAGAAAGGCAAAGAGGATCGGAGAGAGCCTTGACAAAAAAGGTTAAGAATAATCCAAAGGAGAATCCACAACTACATTAAGAACAAGAGATCAACCAGGGAGAGTTGGAATCCTTAAAAGGTCAAAGAAGTCATCTTTGTCCTGAACTTCAAGAGATGGAAGAGATATTAGATGAATATTTTGCTTCAGTTTTTACTATGGAGAAAAAAATGGAGGCTAGAGAACTCAGCAAAACAAATATTTGTGTTTTGAAAACAGTTCATATTACTGTTCAAGTGTTGGATGTCTTCGAAGTGTATAAATCTCCAGGACCTGATCTAGTGTATCCCAGGACTTTTTGGGGTCCCTTACAGAAAAAGAAATATCATCGAGGAACACAATTGAGGCACCAGATGACTGGAGAGTGGCTAGTGTTGTGCCTTTAAAGGAGGAATGCAAGGAGAAGCCTGGGAACTACAAACCTGCAAGTCTGACTTGTGGTAAGTAAGTTGTATGACATGACTCTAAAAAAAAAATTGGATTTATATGCATTTGGAGAGGCAAGGAATGATTGGAGATAGTCAGTATGGCGTGCAAGGGAAATATAGTGTCTCCCAAACTTGATTGATTTTTTTCAGGGAGTAACCAACAAGATTGGCAAGGGCAGAATGATAAAATGTTGCTTACTTGGACTTCAGTAAAAAAAAGTTTCCACAAGGTTCTGCATGTTAGACCGATTTGTATGTAAAGTTAGGTCACATGGGATTCAAGATGAACTTGCTAATTAGATACAAAATCGGCTTAAGAGCAGGAAACAGAGGATGGTTGAGGGCTGTTTTTCAGACTGGAGGCCAGTGATCAGCGCGGGGTCCACTTTTGTCTGTCATTTACGTAAATGATTTGGATGAGAATATAGAAAGCATAGTTAGCAAGTTTGCAGATGACACCAAGTTGGTGGTTTAGTGGACAGTGAAGATTATCTAAGAATGCAAAGAGGTCTTAATCAATTGAATTAATGGGCTGAAGAGTGGTCGATGGAGCTTAATTTGGATAAATGCAAGGTATGTTTGTTTTTTTTTAAAAATCAAAATGCAAAGGAAAAGCTTGTACAATTAAAAGTAGGGCCTTGGGTTAGTGTTGTAGAACAGAGACCTTGGGGTTCCAGTGTATAATGCTTTGAAGTTTGCATCACAGAGATGCAGTAGTTAAGGTGGCATTTAGCACACTTGCCTTCATTGCTCAAATCCTTTGAATGTGTGTTGGGACTCATGTTGAGGTTGTACAGTTGGTGAGGCCTCTCCTGGACTAGTGTCCAGTTTTTCTATAGAAGGATATTATTAAAGCTGGAGAGGGCTCAGAAGAAATTTATCAGGATATTGTGAGGACCGGAGAGTTGGAGGTGGTTGCGGGGTTGAGTTATAGACATTTAGAAAATCATGAAGGATAGAGTCTGAGATGTACAGCATGGAAACAGACCCTTCAGGTCCAACTCATCCACACCAATCAGATATCCTAAAGTTAATCAAGTCCCATTTGCCAGTGCTTGACCCACATCCCTCTAAAAACTCTTCCTAATCATGTACCCATCCAGATGCCTTTCAAGTGTTGCAATTGTACCAGCCTCCACCGCTTCCTCTGGCAGCTCATTCCATACATACACCACCCTCTGCAGGAAAACGTTTACCCTTAGGTCCCTTCTCAATCTTTCCCCTCTCACCCTAAACCTAATGCTCTTTAGTTCTTGACTTTCCTCTTTCTTCTTTCCCCCCCCCCCCCCCCCACCATTCCCAGGGAAAAGACCTTGCCTATTAACCTTCATGATTTTGTAAACCTTTATAGAAGGTCACCCCTCAGCCCCTGATGCTGCAGGGGAAAGATAAGATAAATAGCTAGTGTCCTTTCCCCAGGGTGAGGAATTTCAAGACTAAAGGGGAATTTTTAAAATCTTTCCCCTCTCACCTTAAAAGGACACGAAGGGCTTTTTTTTAAAAAAACGCAAAAAAAAAGCTATTGGTGTGTGAAATGAGTTTTGAGAGGAAGGATGTATATGGGTACAGTTATAATGTTAAAAGACATTTAGACAGGTACATAAATAAGAAACGTTTGGAGGGATTTGGGCCAAGCGTGTGCAGGTAGGACTTATTTAGTTTGGGACTATGGTCAACAAACACTGGTTGGACCGAAGGGTCTGTTACACATTGCTGCTAATGAGCCTCAATGGTGGAGAGATTGGATGCTTGTGGATGTGGTGCAAATCAAGCAGGAACTGTGTCTTGGATGGTGTCAAACTTTGTGTGTCGTAAGTATTCTATCACACTCCTGTCTTGTGTCACATAGATGGCAATCAGATTTGGGAGAGTCAGGGGGTGAGTTATTCGTTGCTGTATTCCTGGCCTCTGATCTCTTTTGGCCGCTATATTTATGTGGAGAGTCCAGTTGAGTTGGCTGCAACATTGTGGGCGGCACGGTGGCACAGTGGTTAGCACTGCTGCCTCACAGCGCCAGAGACCTGGGTTCAATTCCCACCTCAGGCGACTGACTGTGTGGAGTTTGCACATTCTCCCCGTGTCTGCGTGGGTTTCCTTCAGGTGCTCCGGTTTCCTCCCACAGTCCAAAGATGTGCGGGTCAGGTGAACTGGCCATGCTAAAATTGCCCGTAGTGTTAGGTAAGGGGTATGTGTGGGTTGCGCTTCGGCGGGTCGGTGTGGACTTGTTGGGCCGAAGGGCCTGTTTCCACACTAAGTAATCTAATCTAATCTAATTTTCTCAGTTATCCTTTCACTCTTATGTATTTATAAATCACTGTTTTCCTGGGTTTAATTTCAGATTTCAAAAACAAAAAAAGGAGATACAAATGTGCATATTTTTGTGCAGCTATAGAGACAGTCCAGAGGCTTATATTTCTCTCTTACTGTGATTCCAACTCTAAAATATGCTTTAATACCTTAAAAGGTAGAGTTGGAAAAAACATATGGAAATGCCATTAAAAAAAACATGGTCAAGTGGCTACCTTTGTAAGAGTTAAACTGCTACTATAGATAGACATCAGCAGATAATGACAGACTGGCACACACAATTTGAAAACTCAAGCTTAAACAGCAGGAAGCTGTAACGACTTTTGGTCAGCAAACAGTAGCAAAACTCAAACCACAAGGCAAGGTGTTAAACATGAAGATAAACTTTCCAGTGTAAGTCAAGTCTATACAGTACCTAAAATAGACAATACCTCTTCAACAATGGTAGTTACAAGATTCTAAAATAAACTCAAATTCTGTCACAACTTTGAACTTTGAGAGAAGGTTTAAATATAATACCTATACCTCTGACGTATATATATTTGTTCAGCAAGTTTATATCAGCAATGGTAAACAACAAATACACCTAACTCTATTCCTGCCTCCTGCTACCAAAGCGCTCATCCACTTCGCCTGGCTAGCATCATTCAGAGTAAACTCGACATTTTTAAGAAAAAGTGAGTTTTGGACACTTGCTTACATTCACCCTGTGGCTGCTTACCTATACTGGCTCCCAGCCCCCAATTCCAAAACCCTCAATGTTTGCTTTCAAATCGAGGGGGAAAAAGAAGTGCTGTTGTAGTAATATCATTGGACTGGTAATTCAAGTTGTTCAGGCTAATGCATTTGGGGACATGGTACAAAACTTCCACTAGCTGCTGTACAGATAATTCCAGCTAATAACATTTGGAATTAGAATGGAAAGCAGTATCTCAGGCCAAGACCAAAACTGTTGTTTATGGTAAAGAAGCATTTAGTTCATTAATAAATCTTCAGGGAAGGAAAACTTAACTTGCCCATATCTAATCTAAAGTCAAAGTAGGATTGAATAACAGCAAAGGTGACACTGACCTACTTCCTGAGATGACCTACAAACCATTCAGCTCAAGGGCAACAGAGGATGCATAACAAATACTGTCCTTGCCATTGTTGTCCACATCTTGCAAATAAATAAAGCAGGGGGAAAAAAATCCTCTACAGCCTTGTGGGTTCCATCTCGAATCTCTCCAAAGGCCGCAATGGTTTTGGTTTACAAAGGGCTTAAGTTCTGGAATCTTCTCTCTGGACTTTATATATCGCTCCCATTTCCTCACGATGCTCCTTTAAATCTGTTGCTTTAATCAAACTTTGCATCTTTGATCATCCGTTCTGATATCTGATTTTGTGGTCGGGTGTTTTTATGATATTTTGTCATGCAATTTATGAAAAGTTCATTTTGTTAAATGCATAATTCTAAGCGGTTTATTTACTATCAGATCTTATTAAAACCTTGTGACAGTAAACCTGCAAATATATGTGCCATATATTCATGTTTAACTTGTAACCTAGTTTAAAAAAAAAACTACCATGGTGCTTCACAAATGCATTTGACAAAATATGAAATAAGCCATGTAAGGATGTATGAAACCAAAACAAAATGATCAAAGTGATGGATACCAAAGGAATCATTTCAAGAGAATGAGAGAGCAGATTAAAAAAAAAGGAGAAATTTCCTGACATAAACCCCTTGGCAACTGAAGACAAATTCCAATGGTAAAGCAATGAAAATGGGGGACGAACAACAGAATTGCAGGAGTACAGGAGGCAGTCAGGAGTCCAAGGTCAGGTCATCTGCTCATTTCTCCCCTTCTCATGCTCTTGAACATTCCTCTTCAGGTGTTTATAGGAACCTCCCATTTTTAAAGTTCAATGGGCAATGAGTAATATGATTAGGATATAGAATACATGAGAAGGGGTGATGCTTTCTGAAAGATTGTTCACCTGAAAGCAGTCATTGTCAGTCAGATTCTAGCCCTTCTGTCATTGATACAGAAAATTTGCTGGTTCTACTATTGCCCAGGCTCATAACCATGAACACAAGACGCTTACCTATGACTACCATCCAGAGATCTCAAGTGACCCTGCTATCCTACCCAGTAATTTCCAAATCATTTTAAATCAAAACTATATAGGTTTAGCTTCTGCTTCAACCATCTCAAGTTTCCCTAAACCAGAGATGAAATGAATAAAGACTTCTTCCAGTTATTGTGTGCCTCAGTTTAGAAGAATGTCCTGTCTCAAAGTTATTTGGACCAGAATGGGCCAAAGCTTCTAATACTGATCAAAAGCTAAATCATAATGAACTTCAAATGGCAGAGTCACTTGTAAAATAAACTGGATTTGGGTTCATAAAAAAGGTACAATATTTAAAAAATTAAATTTTTGTTCATGTATTGTTACTTGCATAAACTAGTGTATTTTTTCCCTTTTCAGGGTTCAATTTTCAACTTAATCCAGACTGACTGGAGTCTGTCCTACTGTCTGACTGTAAAGGCCATGCTTGAAATCTCTGAATGATATATGAATACAATTTATAGCAGTCATGCACAAGAATCAGCCCAATTCAGCACTGACTGATAACCTCACTCAAACCACAGGAAACCAAGTAAGAGAAGTGGAAAAATACCACATTAGGTCCAGCAGCCACTTCTGCAGCTGAAACAGATTATGGTGGGGAAAGTAAAGGGCAGCCCAGGTTCAAGGCCCTCTTGCTCCAGGGAGGTACATAATATCTCTGAATACACGAATTAGAAAATAATAAAATGAAGGCTTCAAGAATCTTTCGGCACAGTAGTGGTGTCCCTACCTCTGAGCCAGGACACCTGGGTTCAAGTCCCATCTGCTTGAGCATTGTATAATAAACATCTCTGAACAGGTTGACTAGAAACATATAAAGGGAAGTTGATTTTTTGCTGTAGCTGATCTGAGAACGAAACATGTAGAGCATTGTCCTCGGAGTGAAAGTGTTACACTTTGCAAATCTCATCTTGACAACCAGACAATACAAGAAATAATGCAGACTCAAGTAGGAACCACAAGAAATATGTTCCCTAAATAAGCTCATAACTGTATAGTAATGGAATATTACAGAGGTAATGTAAGTATTTTGCAAATGATAAATCCCCAATTAACGCAGTCCCATTTGCCACAGTAATCACCGTGCAACACTAAGCATCCACAGTGATGTTAAAATAACCCCAAAAGAACGGCAAAAAGCAGATTAATGACAAGATTGACAAAAATTCAACTGTCCTTTTTCCAAAATGACAGTACAGTGGTGACCCCGGAATCCGAAAGCCCTATTGTTCGAACAACGTGGAATCCAAACAATTATTTCGAGAAAATTTTGCCATAAAATCCAAACACATTTTCAGAATCTGAACACCATGTACCGTTCAGGTTGCACATTGTTTGTTCAGTTCGCCCCAGGAAGTAATCGTGAAAACATCTCTCATGTGCCATCACTAGTTTACCTTGTGTTTTCACCTTGATTTGTGTTTTTAAAAAGAAATGATCTTCCTTGTGCAGTCACCATGGCACCCAAGAAGAGCAGTGAAGCAAATAAGTACATTCACCATTAGCACTCCTCACTAAGGTAAATGAAGTTATTTTCATGTTAGTACATTATTATTACTTGATATTTAGGTCATTTACTCATCTTATTTTACCTTAAATCATGTGTATTTGCAGTTAAAAGTGTCTTGACAATGTGTTTTTTGGGGGTCCAGAAATGGATTAATTCACTTTCCATTATTTTTTGTGGGGAAAATAGCTTCGGAATCATAACTTTTCGCAGTCTGAACAGCCTCCTGGAATGAATTAAAGTCGGGTTCCGAGGCACCACTGTAGTTACTTCCTCAGACATTACAAAATGAACAGTCACTGGACTCAATGTTTGCTCTGTTTCTCTCTCTCCATAGATGCTGCCAGACCTGCTAAGTTTAGCCAACAACTTCTGTTTTTGTTACTGTTCTAACAAATTAAGATTTTAAAAATGGAATCATCTCCCCTTTGTACGGGATCATTTCTCCAAGATCCATCTGCACCAAAGTCCTATAGTGATCAAATGCCTGTCCACACTACAGAGTTAAAAGTGAGGTCTACAGAGTTACCAAATTCTCAAGGGCTCATACACCAGATAAAGTTTAGCCTTGAGGGTGAAGCTCAATCACTAAACTCTGAACTCTAGGACATGGGAATGAAAAGTTAAGGAAAGTGGAACACCACAAAGTACAGAATACCACATAATACTGCTGATCCACAAATATAGGTGTGAGATAAATAAACCAACAGGTATGGCAGTTAGTTAAGTATATGAATTTGACTGCAAAATGTTAAGAGTCTAGGATTAGTACAGCATGAAAACAGACTTTGGTTTAACTCATCCATGCCGACCAGATATCCTAACTTAATCTAGTCCCATTTGCCAGCACGGGGCCCACATCCCTCCAAACCCTTCCTATTCATATACCCATCCAGATGCCTTTTAAATGCTGCAATTGTACCAGCCTAGAGTAAAAAGTGAGGTCTGCAGATGCTGGAGATCAGAGCTGAAAATGTGTTGCTGGTTAAAGCACAGCAGGTCAGGCAGCATCCAAGGAACAGGAAAGTCGACGTTTCGGGCCAGAGCCCTTCATCAGGAATGAGGAGAGGGTGCCAGGCAGGCTAAGATAAAAAAGGTAGGGAGGAGGGACTTGGGGGAGGGGCGATGGAGATGTGATAGGTGGAAGGAGGTCAAGGTGAGGGTGATAGGCCGGAGTGGGGTGGGGGCGGAGAGGTCAGGAAGAGGATTGCAGGTTAGGAGGGCGGTGCTGAGTTCAAGGGAATCGACTGAGACAAGGTGGGGGGAGGGGAAATGAGGAAACTGGAGAAATCTGAGTTCATCCCTTGTGGTTGGGGGGTTCCCAGGTGGAAGATGAGGCGCTCTTCCTCCAACTGTCGTGTTGTTATGTTCTGGCGATGGAGGAGTCCAAGGACCTGCATGTCTTCGGTGGAGTGGGAGGGAGAGTTAAAGTGTTGAGCCACGGGGTGGTTGGGTTGGTTGGTCCGGGCATCCCAGAGGTGTTCCCTGAAGCGTTCTGCAAGTAGGCGGCCCGTCTCCCCAATATAGAGGAGGCCACATTGGGTGCAGCGGATGCAATAGATGTGTGTGGAGGTGCAGGTGAATTTGTGGCGGATATGGAAGGATCCCTTGGGGCCTTGGAGAGAAGTAAGGGAGGAGGTGTGGGCGCAAGTTTTGCATTTCCTCCGGTTGCAGGGGAAGGTGCTGGGAGTGGAGGTTGGATTGGTGGGGGGTGTGGACCTGACGAGGGAGTCACGAAGGGAGTGGTCTTTGCGGAATGCTGATAGGGGAGGGGAGGGAAATATATCCCTGGTGGTGGGGTCTGTTTGGAGTTGGCGGAAATGACGGTGGATGATACGCTGTATACGGAGGTTGGTGGGGTAGTAGGTGAGAACCAGTGGGGTTCTGTCTTGGTGGCGGTTGGAGGAGCTGGGCTCAAGGGCAGAGGAGCAGGAAGTGGAGGAGATGCGGTGGAGGGCATTGTACCAGCCTCCACTTCTTCCTCTAGCAGCTCATTCCATATATGCACCACCCCTTGCATGAAAAAAGGGGCCACCCTCATGTCCCTTTTAAACCTTTGCTCTCTCACCCTCAACCTATGCCCCTAGTTCTAGACTCCCCCACCCCAGTGAAAATACTTTGTCTATTTATCCAATCCATGCCCCTCATGATTGTATAAACCTCTAAGGTCACCCCTCAGCTCCAGACTCTTCAGCATCTCCTATAGTTCAAATCCTCCAATCCTAGCAATATGCTTGTAAATTCTTTCTGAACCTTTTCTAGTTTTACACCATCCTTCCAATAGGAAGGAGACCAGAATTGCACGCAATATTCCAACAGTGGCCTAACCAACGTCCTGCACAGCCACAACATGACCTCCCAACTCCTATACTCAATGCTCTGACCAATAAAAGGAAAGCATACCAAATGCCTTCTTTACTATCCTATCTACCTGCGACTCTACGTTCAAGGAGCTATGTACCTGTATTCCAAGGTCTTTGCTCAGCAACACTCCCCACGACCTTACCATTAAGTGTACAAGTTTTGCTAAGATTTGCTGTCGCCAAGATGCAGCACCTCACATTTTCCTAAATGAAAGTCCATCTGCCACTCCTCAGCCCAATGGTCCATTTGATCAAGATCCCTCTGTACAAAGGTAACCTTCTTCACTGTCCACTACACCTCCACTTCTGGTGTGAGCTGTAAACTTACTAACTATACCTCCGATGTTCACATCCAAATCATATGTAAATGACAAAAAAAGTGGACCCAGCACCGATCCTTGTGGCACTCCACTGGTCACAGGCCTCCAGTCTGAAAAACAACCCTCACCACCACCCTCTGACTTCGACCTTTGAGCCAGTTCTGTATCCAAATAGCTAGTTCTCCCTGTATTCCACATGAGCTAACCAGTCTTCCATGGGGAACCTTGTCGAACGTCTTACTGAAGTCCATAAGCCCGCCTCCCCACTCTCATCAATTCTCTTTGTTACTTCTTCAAACTACTCAATCAAGTTTGTGAGACATGATTTCCCATGAGTTTTGTGCAACTTTGCTGGTTCTATACGAAATAATTCTTTGGTTTTGGGAACAAAACTGAGTTGTCTAACTGATCTATTATGGCTACGTTTATGGAGAAAGAGATAGTAGAGATACAAGAACTACATGATAAATCTTAACTGCCAGGACAAACATATCAACGTGTCCCAAGAACAAACACATTATGTCAAAACAAATAGTAAACAGGTGTTTTAGTGGATAGCACTGGTCAACTAATGGTTGCCCTTAATCACAGATCAATAATAAATTTATTGCTCCGTGAAAAGTGCAACATCAGGCAATGCTTGAATCTTATTTTCACATACCTACCAACCCCCAAAATTGAGAGTTAAGATCGCTTGATTTTCACAGCAATTGAAATTTTGATTCTGAAAACAAAAAAGGATAATTTGTGCAGCTTTGGTTACTATGCTGAAGTTCAATTATATTTTGATCCACTTGTATACTAATCTCCAATTTGCCCTTGGTTTTCCTCCAGATTTTAAATACTCATCAAGCTAATCAGCAGTGCCAGAACTGAAAAACAAATTCTTCAGAAAAGATCAGAAAATCAATCGCATAAACAAATTTTGTTTAAAAAGTCTGAACAATTCCCATGTCTTTGGGAGGTGAAGAATGGATATCCTTGGCTCTAAACGTCACTGATACAGGATTGTGCGTGTGCGCGCGCGTGTGCGTGCACGTGTGCGCGCGCGTGTTTTCCCATTTGTACTCAAACATGGCTGCTGTTCACTGTAAGCAACATGGGGTAACAGCAGAGAAAGACAGAAGTTAAATTAGCTTGGTGGGAAGTTGTGTAGGAAGTTCAGTTCAATAGAGAGAAAAAAAAACACATTCTTGCAAGAGGGAGGTGCTTGTACCAAGATGAATCTTGCAGGGTGGACCATTCTTGGCATGTGACTAAACTGCAAATATTCATCCCTTTTATCAATATTCTTTACAAGCCATGGCCTGAACTTGCATCAGGGAGTCAGAGTTCTTGCCAGAGAGGCAAATATACGCAGCTGGCAATGTATGGTGACACAGTTACCCTCTGGTGGAAGGATTAAATTATCTATCCATGCATGCACAATCAAATGTCCATTTGTTTGGGAATTAGAACAGATACGTGGCAAGTATTCAAACCTATACAGTGCCAATATAAAAAAGGGAAAAGGACGAGTTTTTCCACAACTTGCCTAAATTGCTATACACTGATGTAACAGGTCACATTAATGAACAGATTAGGTAAATTGATATTGTTTGTGGGAGTTACAGCAGATTCGGCAGGGAGTATTATGTACTTCAAGAGAAAGTTGAGCCAAAAAGAACAAGCTTTTGTTAAAGTAAAGTAAAGATTAAATCAATAAAAACTGTACTTATGCAGGAAATAAACTTGTTTGGGTCAAAAATCAAACAAAGATAAGCAACGTCATTCACCAAGGTACAACAACTTGTGGCAGCACTACAAAAGATCTCAAAATTGCCTCTTCATAGCCTTTCCTCAAAACTGTGGGTTTGGGCAGGTAATTCGCTAAGTTTAATGATATAGCAGTTCCTATATATTCCTATCTATGGTGAAACCTGGTAAAGACAGCATGCTAGCGCAGAGGTACAGAATAGTTTTCAACCAGTACGTCACTGCGCACAGTGCTCTGGTACATTGCAACTGCCCCGTGACCAGCAGTGTGCTACAAGGATCAGTGCTGGGTCCACTGCTTTGTATCATTCCTGGAAATGATTTGGATGTGAATATACGGAGGTATGGTTAGTAGGTTAGCAGATGAAACCAAATTGCGGACAGTGTGGAAGATTATCTCGGAGTCCTTGGTCAGATGGGCCAATGACCCAAAGAGTGGCAGATGGTGTCAAATTTAGGTAAACATGCATTGTTACATTTTGGTATGGCAAACCACAGCAGGACTTATACAGTTAATGGTAGGGCCCTGCAGAGTTTTGTCAAACAAAGAGACCTAGGGGTGCAGGTTCATTGTTCCTTCAAAAGGTGGAGTCACAAGCAGACAGGGTGGTGAAGACGATGTTCGGCTTGTAATGTCCTGTTTTGTGGCAACATGACATTAAAAATGGAGGCCATTTTTAAAATACTGCATTCAATTCTGGTTTTCCTGCTATAGGAAAGAGGTGTGAATCTTGAAAAGGGTTCAGAAAAGATTTACAAAGGATGTGGTGAGGATTGGAGGGTTTGAATTAGAAGGAGGGGCTGAACAAGCTGGGGCTTTTTCCCCTAGAGTGGAGGCTGAGGGGTGAACTTATAGCTTTATAAAATCATGAGGGCGAATAGCCAAAATTCTTTTGTCAAGGATGGCACAGTCCAAAACTAGAGGGCATAGGTTTAAGTGAAATGGGAAAGATTTACAAAGAGACCTGATGGGCAACTTTTTCATGTAAGAGGGTGGTGAGTGTATGGAATAAGCTGCCAGAGGTGGAGGAGGAGGCAACATTTAAAATACATTTTGATGGACACAGGGATGTGGGCCAAATACTGACAAATGGGACTAGATTAGTTTAGGATATTTAGTTGGTGCAGACTGAGAACGTGTATAAAAAAGGTACGAGCAGGTAGGGAAAGCGTTAGGTTTTGGGTTGTATGAGACAAAGGCTCTCCGCTGGCATGACTTGGATCAGATAAGAACTTGCAATTAAAAAAAAGGTGCTGGAGGCAAGGATAGTGGTTTAACAAGGTGAAAAAGCTTTCATTATGTAAAGCCATTTGTCAAGATGAAGAAGCATTCATTATGTAAAGTCACCTTTTAACCAGGTGAAAAGCATTAGTTATGTGAAGCCAGTAAATAAGGATAAGAACATTCACTGTATAACGCCAGATGGCTTAATCTCTACTACTGATATTCCGATTGTAACAGTCAGCCAATCAATATGAATGTTGTCTTATCTGGATGCTGCTCCCTGTAAGTGGCTACATAATTCATTAAGAATCTGCTGTTCAAGAGAAGACCAAGAACTCATGTCCCTGTGCATATGGGCAATCGTTCTCGCTCTCCAGGGCCCAGAATAAAAACAATAGAACCATTGTCTCTGAGCACTTGCTTCAACTGATGCTGGAAAAGGATGACAGGACAAATTGGACTAAAGAGTCCTACAGCACAGAAACAGACCCGATGGAGTACGTGAGAAGTGTACCTCGAATTTTTGGCAAGTAACACCATTTGACCTTAGCAACAAAACCACGTCCATACTCATGATCTCCGCCAGAGCCTCAATATCTATTAGTAAAGGCAGCATCTGCTGACATTGGTCACCACACACGCATAGGAAATGGAAAACTGTCAGCTTTGTGCCTACTTACACAAGCACAACACCAAATCATTAGTAATGAACATGCACAATGATCAGTATAACATTGCAAGCATTGTAAAAGAGGTGCACAACTGTTGAACTGGCCTGCTAGCCTGCATGAACATGTTTCCAACGTGAGCATGCCCACAAACCCAAGTTTCCCACTACCCAGTAAATTGCAATTTGCTTCATGTTTTGCTTGGATCAATTGCTCAAAAATCATTTCAAAATGAGTCTGTGCTCGCAGTCAAGGATGATGTATTTTTGCCACTGGATTTTAAACAGTAGTGCTTTTGATTTTTCTTCAGTTTCTTGTATGCACTATGTTGCAAACCTCTCTAGCAAGGACATTAAAATGTGTAAATGTGCCATTTATGAGCAATCAATTCACCAGAATAAAGTGGAAACTCCATGGAATGGTTTGCCTCATTAGAAGTGTGCCTTGACACTGAGAAAGTTGGGAACCAGTGGTTTATAGAAATCCCACAAGGGATCAGGGCTATGCAAGGTTGGTTCTGGGTTTGTTGGTGGGAGCTTTTAAAAGCCTGACCCAGCTCCCACAAACAAACCTGGAACTCAACCTTATATAGCCCTGATCCCTCGAGATTTACTATAAAAGTTGTAGCACCAGATTCTCTGCATGATATGCCATGCAAAAAGTGGACAGAAAATGTATTAAAGCAGGAAGATGCTCACACACGCTCATCCAGTGTTAAAATTAGAAAACATCATCCATCACAATGGAACAGGTGGTTGGTTGGTAGGTACAAAGTCAACAGCAGCTTTATGTAGAGAAATCTAGTCAGTCAGTTTCAAAACTCCCCACTGTAGCCCCACAACCCTACAAAAAAGTTTACTACCTTCAACTGCCTCTCCAAGTACTTTTTGAAATTCAGCATTTCCGCTTGAAAGCAGCTACTTTTTAGTCATTATCACATGCTGTGCAAAAAAGAAAGTTTTTCTCATATCACCACCCACTCCAACCACCACTTCCCATCTCTTGCCCAATAGCAAATTTGTGCCCCTTTGCCTGGGTATCAGCTGTGGGAACATTTTTTCTTTGTTTACCTTATCTAAAGCGGTCAAACTTGCACATATCTACAAATCTCCTTCATTTCTTTCCACCAAAACGTCTTCAAATGAAATTCCTACTCAATCATTTTGGAAAATCTCCTCTGCGTCTAGTCGAAGTCCTTGATCCTTATCCTACAGTGACAACTGAATGCACTTTTCTAGCTATGGCTCAAAATTAGAAAGTGTAAAATGTTTGGCACACTTTGCCAGATTTAGCATACAATCTTCCCTTTTCAAGGTACCCAAGATTTCACATGACTTTGCTCACCACACAATGTGCATGAACCCTTAGGTCAGTCCATTCCTGCACAGTTGTTAGAACTGTGCCATATATCAACCAGTTACAACTTACTGTTTCTGGTCCTCAAACTGCTATTGACCATCCTATTCCACAATCCTCAAGATTATTGGCGACTATCCTTTTAATGTTGCCAAATTTTCTCTTACAATCCACAGACAATTTTCACTGAATTCCCCTCACTAACTTTCTCTCATTTCATCAAAACATGAATTAGATTAGTCAAGCACAAACTACTTTTTTTTTAAAAAATGAAATAGGGTTAGATCTGCTTAATGAGCCGAGTTTCTCCAGGGAAAAAATTATTGTTACTAAAGCCTTACCCAACACAGAGGTGAGAGTCATTAGCCTTAAGTTGCCAGGACAGCCTTTAAACCCTTTTGTGAACAAGGGCGTCAACACTTCCTCTCTCCATTCCTCTGTCACAGGTAGTAAGATTATAGGAAACCCTGTTGTTATCTCCAATTTAGTAACCTAGGACCCAAGTTGTTAGACAAAATGACCTTTTCAGAAAACACAGCCAGCCTTTTCAGCATCTCCTGCCTGCCAATTTATTCCACATTTCTTTCATTTCTAGTAAATATTGAAACAATATTAATAAAGAAGGGGATGCTGACAACATTCTTGCCTTGCCCTGCACTAAGCAGATAGATATCACTGACTGTGTAATGAACGGGACACACTTGACCTCTTATTACCCATGATTTTCTAAAGCTGTTTTGAATCTTGTCCTAAAAAACACTAAAAAATAACTGTTTGATACTGAAACTCTGCAAGATCAGTTGCCCTCCAGCAAAACAAGTATCCCTCCTATTCCTGATCACATAGACAGAGGGTACTTGCTCATCAGCTTATGCCATGATCTCCTGGGAGCCAAGAAGAACAATAATAAGCTAGGTATCGAAACAGGAGACAAGACCAGACCATCTCCTTCCTAGTTGTGCACCAACGAGTACACCAATAGCTTACTCTATTGGGCAGATCCAGTGTCCGTGTAATAATTGTACTCTCCAGATATTGAGTAGCCCGAGTTAGAAACCCCCATCGGAGAAACAACTCAAGTGATAAATGTATATTACAGTGTCAAAGGAAAACTGAAGGAAATACTGCATGCAAGATTACATCTGCAACCCAAACACATTCATTAATGTTACTTGTATTTTCTCAAACTTTTGGGTACCTTTATAAAATGGTGAGGCACCATCACAATCTACTGCTGAAGATGGTACCAAGGAAATTATCTTTATTTTAAATCAAACACTGCTCAAAAAATGTTGCAAGTATTACTTGCGTATGATTTTTTTTTCCCCTAGAAAACCATTCTTGGGCCAAGGCTTGTGAATACATAAACAAAGTTTGATTGTTGTGCCAAAGGAGAAAGGAACAATGACGTAAGCTTTTAAAATACAAAATTCTGGCTTACTGTTCTTAAACAAACTGGTTGATGTGAAAATATTCGTATTCATTCCCCAAAGACAAAAATTGTTCTTTTCTAATTGGTTGATGTTGTGGTGGGGCTTTAAACTCAACTGTTGAAGAAGTTTGACTGCTGACTCAAAAAGCCTGACATCTACAAAGCACAAGTCATGAGTGGGATGGAATAATCCTTACTTGCCTGGATAGATACAGCTCCAACAACACTCTAGAAACTCAACACCACCCAAAACAAAGGAGCCACTTGAGTGGCACCACATTCACAAAGATCACCCCATCCACCAATGATGGTCAGCAGCAGTGTTTACCGTCCACTAGATGCACCGAAGAAATTCAGCAAAAATTCCTAGACAGGGCCCCCCAAGTCCGTTATTACTTCCATCTAGAAGGACCAGGGCAGAAAATTCATAGAAAGACCACCACTTGTAAGTCCCCAAAAGCCACTCACTACCCGGACTTGGAAATCTATTGCCATTCCTCCCTCATTGGGTCTAACTCCTGGAATGTCTCCCAAACAGGATTGTGGGTCTACCTGCAGTAGATGCACTGCTGCAGTACAAAGCAGTCACCAACATCTTTGAGGGCAATAAATGCCAGACGAGCCAGTGACACCTACCCATGTCATTCATGGCAAATCTGCTGACATTTTATGATGTAACCAGGTCAAGTAGGTAAGGGGCAGCCAGTGAATATGGTTTATTTGGATTTTCAGGCTTTAAATATGATCCCAAATAAGAGATCAGAATGCAAAATTAAAGTGCATGGGATCGGAGGTCATGCACCAAAATGGAATTAAAACTGATAACTAGGAGTCATAGCTCCAAGTTTGCAGATGGCACAAAAGCTAGATGGGATATGTTGCAAGGAGGATGCAGAGAAGTTCCAGTGTAGTTTGAATAACTGAAATAAGTGGTGGATTACCTGAATGGTGACAGATTGTTAAAAAGGGTAAGATGCAAGGAGTCCAGACGGTCAGATCACTGACACTTTATATGCAGGTGCAGCAGGCAATGAAGGCAGCAAATGATAAGTTGGTCTTCATAGCAATAAGGTTTGAGCAAAAGAGTAAGGGCACAAGTGTTCAGCACAGCCACTCTTTCCTCTCCTAACACTCTGTCTCATTGTTCTGGCTATTCAGGGATTAGAATGAAGGTTTATCAGACGGATTCCAGTCATGGTGGGCAGGATGTAGAAAGGGATTGGCCTGGTGAGGACTACATTCTCTAGAGAGATTAGAAACAGTAGGGGCAAAGTGATGTGGTGGTGGGTGGTGGAGAAGGGAGAAGGGAGAAGGGAGGGAGAAGGGAGAAGGGAGAAGGAAGGGAGGGAGATCACTGGGGAGTTCAGAACCAGGGGTCACAATCTAAGGATAGAGGTCACAGTCCAAGGGTAGAGGTAGGTCTTTTAGGAATGGAGATGGAGAAATTCAGAGAATGGTGAACCTGTGGAATTCTTTACCCCAGAAAACTGCTGAGGCCAAAACACTGAAGATATTTAAGATAGTCTCAAGGGCTATTCCTGGATCTAAAGCGATATCAGTAACCTCTTTCTGCTTTTCTACCCATTTGGACGATCAGCCATGATGATTGCACTGAATGGTGAAGCCGGCTCATAGGGCCAATTGGCCTACTCCTGCTTCTATATTCTTTGTTCCTACCTTTCACATAAATTTGAAATAAAAACTGATTTAACTGAATGGTTTAATGTGTCATTTGAAGTGACGGAGTCAACCATTTTAGTTTGCAGACAGGAGTCAAGAGTCATGAAGGGCTTTTGCCAGAAATGTCGATTGTCCTACTTCTTGGATGCTGCCTGACTTGCTGTGCTTTTCCAGCACCACATTCTGGACTCTCATCTCTAGTTCTCACTTTCTCACAAATTTTTACATTGTCAGGTAGATATCAGTGTTGCAACTACACTGGAATAGCCTGGCTGTGGGTGCAGCAGGTTCTAGATTTGATTTCATTAATTGTCACATTTATCAAAGTGAAAAAAGTTTTGCATGCTCAGATAAATCCTTCCTTACATAAGAGTACAAGGTAACAGAACAGAATTCAGAATACAGTGTTACAGGTACAGAGAAGATGCAGAGAAAGACTAAAGAATGAAGTCTGTTCACAAGTCTGATAACAGCGAGGAAGAAGCTGTTCTTGTACCTGTCGGTATATGTTTTCAAACTTGTTACTTCTGCCCAATGGAGCAGGGCATAAATGGAGTGGGAAGGGTCTACAATTTTGTTGACTGCTTTCCCAAGGCAGCGGGAAGGATAGACTAAGTCAGCGGAAAGAAGGCTGGTTATTGTGGTGAATTTAGCTACATTCACAACTCTAATTTCTTGCAGTCTTGGGCAGAGCCATTGCTGTATCACACTGTGCTACAGCAGATAGGATGTTTTCTATGTTGCATCTATAAAAATTGGTAACAGTCATTGTGGACATGTTGAATTTCCTTAGCCTTTTGGAGGAAGCAGAGGCATTGGTGTGCTTTCTTTACTGCACATCAGCGAAGATGAGCCAGGACAGATTGTTGATGATGTGCTCCTAGAACTAAGTACTCGAACACCTCCATCTCAACACCATTGTTACAGATACGGGTGTGTCCCCACTTCTCTTCCTGAAGTTGATGACTGGCTCCTTCGTTTTGCTGACATTAAAAATAAGGGAGAGATGATCATCTTTACACCATGTCTTTAATTCTCATTCTCTCTCAGCTGTATTCTGTCGACAATAGTTTGGATGTCAAACAATGACATCAACAAACTTATAAATGGAGTTAGAACTAAATTTGGCCACACAGTCAGTGTATAAAAGGGAAAGTAGCAAGGGCAGAGTACGCAAACTGGTGTGGCACTATTGTGGAGGATTATCGTGGGAGATTCAAGATGGCGGCAACCCAGCAAGTCTGAGTCTGAGCCTGAGCCTGAGCCTGTCGTGCTCGGCCTAAGACTCGGACAAAGTGGGGCAGCCGCCTTCACCTCACCCTTTAAATCATTTAAAGATAGCTTTTGCCCAGTGTAGTCAGTCATTTTACATCAAACTTTGATAATCATTTTAGAAACACCACCAAATGAAGGGCAAAAACTCCCGCAGCTTGCAACAGGCAGGGACCCCTCCCACAGCAGCAGAGACGTCCATGGCCGCCTCGGGGGACTTACCTGCAGAGGCGAGCTTGCTCGCCGGGATCACCAAACTTCAAGAGAAGATCGACGCCTTAATGGAGGAGTCCCAGTCCAGGTGAGAGTCAATCTCAGTCACGCTGCAGAAGCATGACCAAGAAACTGAAAAACTTGAGCAGCGTGTCAGAGGGGCAGAGCAATGGGCTGCAGCCTCGGAGACTGCTGCAGAGTCATTCGTAGGTCAAGTCTGGGCTTTTGAGCAGCAAATCCAGACCCTGGAGGAGCGCATCGACAACCTCTATAATGTGGGCCGTTGAAAAATCATTCGGTTGCTGGGCCTTTCCGAACGGGAAGAGGAAGGCCAGCTTGTAGACTTTAAGAGCGATGGCTCCCACAATTATTGAAGGTGGAGTCGAGACCGGGCCGGGTGCGGGTGAAGTGGGCCCACCGGGTTGCTATACGCAGGCCCGGATCGGACCAGCGCCCCAGCCCAATTCTAATCCGACTCCAATACTACAAAGAGGATTATCGTGGAGATGGTGCTCTTACTGATCTCGCTGATTGTGCTCTGTGGTTCAGCAAATCAAATGATCCAGTTGGGGGAGCAAAGTTCTAGGTCTCAGTCTTTAGAGATGAGTTTGGTTAGCACAAGTCTTCAGTACTATTGCTGGAATTACGTCAGGGCCTATAGCCTTTGCAGTATCCAGTGCCTCCAATCATTTCTCGATTCAACGTGGAGTACATTGAATTGGCTGACGCCAGCATCTGTGATGCTGGGGACCACTGGAGGATGCCAAGACGGATCTCACACTGAGCATTTTTGGGTGAAGGTTGTTGCTAATGCTCTGGGCTCTCCCATTATGGAGGATGGGGATATTTGGGCAATCTGCCCTCCAGAGAGTGGTTTAAGTTGTCCATAGCAACGAATAGGTTATTTCCTTCCCCATATTTGACCAGATGCCATGGAACTTCAGGGACATTATATGCAAGGTGTGAACCAATAACTATGACTATATCAGTCTTCTGCTTGGCTAGTCTGAGAGTTCTCCCAGCATTGGCACTAGTCCCAGAGAGTTAGTAAAGTGGGCGTCATAATGTTTAATGGGGTTGTATTTGCTATTCTAGTGTCCAGTGTCCTATTTGATGAGACAGTTCATGCATTTTTATTCCTTTTATCCTTTCTCGCTGTTGATTCAACTGAATGGTATTTCAGAGGACAGTTAGGAATTCACCACATTGTTGTGGGCCTGGAGTGACATGCAGGCCAGTCCAGGTAAGAACATTATTGGAAATCCCCATCTGGCTCACTAATCAGTAATGGTTCCTGTTCATTAGATTCTTAATTCCAGGTTTTTTTTCCATAGTATTTATTATTCAGTATCAAAGCCGATTAGATTGCAGTTAAATATTGAGTGTTCTAAGCCACAGTTTTAACAACTTTTAAAAGGCAGAAAATATAGAATTTTCTTACAGCTGGAATGGTCATTAGTTCAAGATTTCACTAACTGCCGAATTAATATTCAACTGAAGGTAGGCAAAAAAATACTGACCACAAGAAATGTAAGTGGGCTGTGTCACGAGATGTGATAACAGTAGAGATAAAGCTTTAAGTTAGTTAATTCCCTAAGTGGACAAGAGTAAAAACCACCGCTGTTAAACAAGTATTTTGTGGCAAGTACTACTAGTGACCAGACCTTGGCAAGCATGCCACAAATTGCAGCCTTTGGCTGAAAATTTTTAAAAAGTGTGAAAGCAAAAATAATGCAAGAAGAAAAAAACAGCTGCTCTTTTATAATTTTCACACAAATCTGACAGATGGAAAACGGAAAAGAGACAGATCAAGGAAGAATTTGCATGCAGGGAAAAAAAAGGAAGAAAATATAATGCTAGGTTAAATGACAAATTCTACCAAAATGAACTCTCAGGCAGACTAAAGTTTTCAAAGGCACAAAAAGCAAATCAAAAGGAGTTTCAAAAATAACAAATGTATCATAGTAAATTAACTAAGTGTAGTATATTAAGTTTACACATCTGCTTATTGTGTATTGTTCTGCTAAAAATATTTTTCTTGCAAACTTCGCTGGAAAAAAAGAGGGAGCATCATTATTCAGGATGAACATAACATTTGTGGGTCTACTAAATGAGACACTACCTATTTACCAACATTCACACAGAGACTGCCCTTTCAAATGTCGAAGAATGTGGTGCTGGAAAAGCACAGCCATTCAGGCAGCATCCAAGAAACAGGAGAGTCAACGTTTTGAGCAGAAGCTCTTAATCAGCAATTTTAAATGCTTGATATATACAAAGCTTTAATACCAATATTCCAATGAGGGATTAAAAATACAGAGGTGTGCAAAAACACAGGAAGCAAAGTTTTCTTGAGTTGGAGAATAGGAAAAAGTGAAATGAATTGAAGACAACATCCAATTCACGGAACATTCTTCAGTCCCATGAATTTTTAGATTATTCGTTCACAGGAGGACGGTGGCCTAATTGCCTGGCAGACAGTTGAGAGTTAACCACACTGCTTGGGATCTGCAGTCACATGCAAGAAGGCCAGGTAAGGATAGCGGTTTCCTTCCCTAAAATGTGATTGGTGTATCACGAGATTTTCCAGACAGTGGTCAATAGATAGATTTATGGTCATTAGACTCTTAAATTCCATCGTCTGCCTTGACAGGCTTTGAACCTGGATCCCAAGATTACCTAGGTTTCTGGATTAAACGGTCTAGTAATAATACCACTAGGTGGTTACCTCCCACCACCCACCCCATTAAAAAATTAAAAATGTCATACAATTGTTCAAATTATCTAAATCATACAGATATGGGAAGTCCAGGGTTTGTCCTTTTGAATTAATCACATCCTTATCAACTTTGCTGGGAGAATTCTTATTCACATGTATCCTCATAAGCCATACTGACCTCACAATGTTAATTCAATTTTTTTCCCCACAGATTTTCCCAGACCTGAGTTTCTCTAACATTAAATTTTATTTATGCAGTCTCTTTCTCCCCCATGCAAACCTTCTTTCAGTAGAGTATGCAGTTGGATACACAAATCTATACAGAAGTGATGTCCTAGTGGTATTATCACTGGATTGTTAATTCAGAGCCCAATTCAAATCCTGCTATGGCAGATGGGAAAATTTAAAGTTTTTTTAAAAATCTGGAATTACAGTCTAATTAGGGATGGGCAATAAATACTGGCCTGGCCAGCAACATCCTCACCACATGAATGAAAACAAACTCAAATGCTATTATCAAGAGTGGCCTGGCTTCAGAACGTTTATATCTACAAGTGTAAATCCAAGTTCAAAGCAAGGCATACAGGGGCAACATTTTCTTTAAGATGATAACTTTGACGATGCAGAAGATCAGAGGAGTGTGGGGGAGGAAGGTAAAATTTTAAAAACAGCTTTTGCATCACTCACCAAAACTGATACAAAGATACACCAACTAGTCCAGAGAGAGTCGTAACACTGACCCTGAACAATCACTACTGGAGAGCAAACAAAATTGTCACAAGGCTCTAAACTGTTTAGCAACTTGTTTTCTCAAATGCTTAGACAACCATTTTAAAATACATAGCTTAACTCAAGGAAACAAAATTAAATTTTGAGAAAAGTTTTTGAGGAGTATTAAATTGCTCTACTTTTATTTTGACAAAAGTTTGGTGAACTTAGGCACACATTCTCTTGTTAAAGATGGTTTAGATTTAAAATGCAGACATCTTGCAGAATGACAAAGACCATCTACACCAACTCACCCACTGTTCTCTAATCGGAGGAACAGCCACTCAGTCCATTAAAAAGGTACTGATGTTATTAACTAAATGCTTGGATGTATAAACATTGGCTTGAAGCTCAATCCTTCCTGTGCTGATGGAAACAAATTCCTAGACACTTAAAAACAATTTTAATGAAGTGAGGAAAGTCAGCTTTTTTTCACAAAAAAAAGGGATAAAGCCAAGATATCTGAATCTACTTAACCTGCTTAAAGTTCAGTATAAATACAAGGGTAGCAGTTTGGATGGTTACATGGACATGGACATACTCCATTTCACCCATCTTTGAAGAATCCATATTGAAGCCTGGTCTATGCAACAGTTGTGACATTGCCGATTTCATTCAAAAAGGTCATAGGTTTGTTACTTTGTTTAATTATTTTTAAACTTGCTATTTCTTTTCTCTTTTTGAAGGTTATTTTGTTTTCTTCACACTGACATAGGTTTGCGATCTATTTTTCCATCAAAAAAATGGTTGTCACCCATTAGATAGAAACAATGCATTCCCCTACAGCACATCTCTATTAACCAGGCACCGTTAAGAATGATCAGCAGCACCAGAACCAAAAACTATCACAAATGTGGCATCCAGATCCAGGTATGTCTGGGCATTGGATGGCTACAGATGGGAAGCCTGGGCTTTGTGGCTGACCAGGAAGTGATCGGTGTACATCCAATGCATACACAGCACCTCATTAAGATGAGAATTCATAGAATTCCTATAGCGTGGAAGCAGACCATTTTGCCCATCGAGTCCACACAGACCCTCAGAAGAGCATCCCACATAGATAACACAATCTATGCAACTCACCATTTCTCATGGCCAACCAACCAGACTACATGCCCCTGGACATGATGGGCAATTTAGCATGGCCAATCCACCTAGCTAGTACATACTTTGACAGTGAGAGGAAACCTATACAGACGCAGGGAGAATGTACAAAATCCAAGGACAGATTCGAAACTAGGTCCCTGTTGCTCTGAGGCAGCACCACTAACCAGTGTGCCACCGTGCTGCTCTAAATGTATTTCCCTTCCTTCCTGTCACACCAACTGCACAGAAGTTTCAAACAGCAGGTGGCTGCCTCATGTGTGAGTATAAAGGCAGAGGGCTAGTCACACTATAATTTCACGTTTGCACATCCCCAACCAATTGTGCAGGGAGGAGAAAGAGGGTGGTTGTAAAACCCAGTCTCAGAGAAAAGTGCATTTTAAATGTTTAACTTTTTATTGTGGAATTAGTCTGTGTAATCATTAGAGGTAGCACACATATTCAAAAGCATACAAAATAATTTTGTCTCCAGAGTCACAAAGAATAATGGCCATTGTGTAAGGTAAAAAGCAATGCATGAGATTGGCTCGCAAGCCATCTTCAAACTGGCACACTGCAAGACCAAACTAAGAGACTGGTGCAAGCCAGTCATACTTACAAAGCAAAGTAATTTGTTAATGTTTTATTTTCTCTAGTCTAACCAGTCAATTTCTCTCTTCAGCTTAAGAAATGCAACTCGGTGTCTGCAAATGTGCTACTTGCTTCCAACAATTACCCTCAAAGAAGATTAACAGAAATTTGCAGCTATATTTCTTGCACCTACAGCATTTGGAGTTATGAAGCTGATGTATGGTGTCCCTAGCAGAAATTACTGGTCTCTGTCTATTTTCAATGTGCATTGTTAATTTTGAAACAAAACTTCAAAATATCCAGTTATGCCAGGTCCAAGGGGATTTTCTCTTCTTTCTAATCATCTCAATTTTAAGGTTTATCCAAATGATTGCTGAACTTTCCTTTCCCATTTGATGAAGTCTATATAGTTCTTGTAATAAACTTTGTTCTTTCTACAATCCCTCCTTCCATTACTCTGACAGTCCTTTAGGTAGTAAGAACAATTCTCAGGTTTCAATTACACTAGAATAGTAGTTAGACTCCCTCTTATTCTCCCGCCTCTGCTTTCATAACGCTTGAAAGCATGGTTTGGATCATTTAAACCACTGATGATTGAATTGCTCTCATCTTCTCAACTATGGATGATATCTTACATAAAGACTGTTGATTTTTCATTACAGTTTCTCAAAAAAGTACACAAGTTGAATTTTAGACTAGATGAAGCACAAATTTTAAACACAGGATGCGGGTTTAAATGGAAAGCCAACCTTTGTTGGCCATTCTAGTTATCCTTAAACAGTGTGGCTTGCTGTAACCATAACAGTGGATGGTTAAGAGTCAACCAATAAATGCCAGATTTGAAGCCTTATACCTTCTGTATAAAATTGATACAAGCCTCCAAAAGCTTTGAGAATACATTCACTTAAAGTATTAAACATTGCATCCTTTTACCTTATGGGCACCATCATTCTACAAATATAAAATCAAGATGACAAAATCTCATTTGCTGGCTGCAAAGAATTGTCTGTCTGACTGCACTTACCATGGCTTTTGTCAAGTGTGCATTCTGATAGAAGCTCATGGGGACCAAATACTGAGCAACTGCCCAAGTAAAATTGAGCATGTTATCTATCGTGGTCATTATTACTCTGATATTAGTGGGGTAAATTAACTATTGCAGAAACCACATGGGAAGCTACCAGGTTTAAAAAAAAGAGGTACCATTTGAAGCATAAAACTTTTCTTGTGCCAAAGATACTCTGCACAGTGCTCAAAAAGGCAAAGGGAGCCATTGTAAAGCCAATTTTCTTTTCTGTATTTTGATTGTAGACTGAAATGGAAAAAAAATGTTTAAAAACTAAGACTACAGAAATAATTGTTACATTTTTAGAAATAAAATTACTGAAACTCTGATAGTTACACTGCTTTGTTCAAACAGTGGGAGTAGCAGATTGTAGACACTGCATGCAGAGTGAGATTTGGCCAGTTAACAAGTAGCTGATTGATGTGTGCAATTGCACAAACCAGATGCCAAAAAGGTGATCAGCCAGACAATTCCCTGACTGGGTAAATGAACAGCACGTAGGCATGAATGATACAGTAAGCCATCTTTGGACCTCCAGAAGGGAAGATGGCGAAGCCTCAAGTAAGCCATTTTACTCCTCTCAATACCTGCAAGCAATTGCCTTTAACCAATAAGTAAGACTCTCTTCAGTTGGTGTGTACCAATGGCCCAATGTCTCCTACAAAGAAGTAAAGAAACTCAAAAGGATCAAAGAACAAAATCCTAACAAGCCAAAAATGATCATCTCGAACTCTCCAGATGGGGCAGATGAACAATGGCTCCTTGGTTTTATGGATGGAAAGAAAAGCTGTTTTTTTTGCTTGTGTCTACATGTATATTGCCCGAGTGGATTTTAAAATTGGGTTACTGGTTTTACTTGTAAAACTGTTGATAATCCATAGTTGTTTGTAATTAGAATGTGTTTGCCATAAACCGTAGTTCTGGTTAAGTACTGGAACTCTGTTAAGAGTTTCTGTAACATGATTCCACAGAAAGGCAAATCAGGAACTTTGTGTACTTTAGTTAAAATCAACAACTCGTAGCATCCCGGGCATAATGAGGCTTGAGAATCACTTTTCCAAATAGGCCATAACAGTCCAGCGACAAATGAGACTGGTATGAATCTTTGCTCTTTGGTAGTTTTATAAAACAGTTTTAAAGTAATGTCACTGGACTAGTAATCCAGATATCCAGGCTAATGCTATGGGGACACCAAGAAAATGGTGAAAGTTGAATCAATTAGAATCTGGTTTGATAGAAACGCTAGCCTAATCACAACCAAGTAACCAACTGCCGATTGTTATAAAAATTCACCCAGCTCACTTACGCCCTTAGGGTAAGGACAGCAGATTTCCTTCCCAATTTGATCTACAGGTGTCTCAAGAGTCTGCCAGATTGCTCTGGGTCTGAATTGTTCTCTGGGTAATAAGTGAAGATGTAGCCAGAAAGAGAATGTCCCATGAAGTATTTTTTAAAAACTACAAGTTGCATGAGTTTCTTCATTAATGACCACAAGATTTCCAACTCATATTGCAGCCATTATAGCTATCTTTCTCAGAGCTGAAACACCAGAGATGCTTGCAAAGACCTGAAAGAACGGAGGATGCTGGAAATCAAACAAAAATTGCAAGAAAAGCTCAGCAGGTCTGGCTGCATGTGAAGAGAGAATTCAGAGTTCGTGTTTCAGGTCCAGTAACCCTTCCTCAGATGCTTAGGTTTAAAGAGCTACAATTCTTAATTAGCAAGAGAGACAAAAAAAAAGGTGCAGCGAGTGATTGAATGATGCAGCATATAAGGAGATCATTCACCTTTGTGCCTTGACGGGTTTATGGAAATGCTGTCAAAACTAATTTCAGTCTCTCTCACATTCATTCCCTCATTAAATTATTTATCTAATTGCCTCTCGAAAATTACTACGCTTTTCTCTCTCCAATTTGGAATGCCAGGGTTCGAGTAATTTCCAAATTCCAATGTTTTGTATTAGGACATTAAAATTCACAACTGAGAACAGCAGCAAACACTGAAGATTATAGTGCAACAAAGCACCTTCCAAACCCATAACCACTGCCATCCAGGAGGACAGGACAGCAGATACATGGGAACCCCACCACCTGAAAAGTTCCTCTTCAAACTACTCACCATCTTGGTTTGGAAATATAAATCACTGTTCCTTCACTGTCTTGGAGTCAAAATCCTGGAATTCCCACCATAAAAGGTGACGAGAGTCTACCTACAGCACATGGACTGCAACAGCTCAAGGAGGCAGGTCAGCACCACCTTTAAAAGGAACTGAGGACGAGCAATAAAGTGCTAGCTAACCAGTGATGCACACAGCCTACAAATGAATAAGTGTTTTAAAATGCTGGAAGTGATTTGCTCCTGTTGCTTTTAAGTTGATTATCTCAGTATCTTCAATATTTGTTGTACAATATTACTTCAACCATAAGAAATAGAAACAGAACAGGGCATTTGCCTTTCACCACAAATATTTGATATTCCAGTTTAGTTGTAAAATATTTACAAAATATTACTTTCTAAAACTTGCTCAAGAAAACGCTACTTCCGAAATGCTGTTTCAACTGCTTTCTTTCTCTTGAAAAGGAAAAAGTATCCCTCCTATTCCTGAGTGTGTGTCATGGTCTCCTGGGAGTAGATAACAACTGTAACAATGACACAAACTAGGTGTTGAAATAGGAGACAAGGCCACGTTCTTCCCAAATATACACGAACACACCAAGAACTTGCTCCCTTGGGCTGATCTAGATTCTGTTTACTAATAGCATTCCCTCAAATATTAAGTAGCTCAGATAGAAAACAGAGGAATTAAAAAAAAGCAAGTGATAAAGGTACACTACAACACAAAACCCATGGATGTGAGCATAACAGGTATATTTAGTAAGTTTGCAGATCACATCAAAATTGGGAGGCATGGTGGACAGCAAAGGGGATTACCGCAGATAACAATGTGTCCTTGATCAGATGGGCCATTAGGTTGAGGAGTGGCAGATGGAGCTTAATTTAGATAAATGAGAAGTGTTGCATTTTGGGAAAGCAAATCCTAGCAAGACTTATACACTTAATGGTAAGGTCCTAGGGAGTGTAGCTGAACAAAGAGACCTTGGAGTGCAGGTTCATAGCTCGAGAGTGGAGTCGCAGGTAGATAGGATAGTGAAGCCGGTGTTTGGTTTGTTTTCCTTTATTGGTCAGAGTACAGGAGTTGGGAGGTCATATTGCGGCTGTACAGGACATTGCAACAGTCGTCTAACCAATGTTATGTGTAATTCTGGTCTCCTTCCTATCGGAAAGATGTTGTGAAACTTGAAAGGGTTCAGAAAAGATTTACAAGGATGTTGCCAGGATTGGAGGATTTGAGCTACAGGAAGAGGTTGAATAAGCTGGGGCTGTTTTCCCTGGAGCGGAGGCTGAGGGGTGACCTTAGACGTTTATAAAATTTTGAGGGTCATGGATAGAGGAAATAGACAAAGTCTTTTCCCTGGGGTGGGGAAATCCAAAGCTACACAAGTTTGTGGTTAGAGGGGTAAGATAAACAAGGGACCCAAGGGGCAACTTTTTCATGCAGAGGGTGGTATGTGTATGAAATGAGCTGCCAGAGGAAGTGGTGGAGGCTGGTAAAATTGCAACATTTAAGAGGCATCTGGATGGGTTTACAAATAGGAAGGGTTTGGAGGGACATGGGCCAGGTGCTGGTAGTAGGACTAGATTGGGTTGGGATATTTGTTGGCATAGACGAGTTGGACTGAAGGGTCAGTTTCCATGCTGTACATCTATGACTCCAATATGAAAGCAGTATTACATTCAAGGTAACTGCTGTACTTCAAACAGCAACAGTTTTATCAACTTAATATTAACTGAGGTACTTTGTACATATAATGTACAAGGTTAAGAAGAATCACCAAATGGGAACCACTGTACCCATTTTCAACAGCAGATTGTGGTAGTGAGTAAAATAATAAATCGCCCTTGCTCAAATTATTACATACAACCTCCAAAATGATTTAAAGAAAACCAACCTTGATCCAAGGGTCGAGTGCTGTGTTAAAATACTAAAAATGGGAAGGAACATAGTGATTTCATAAACAAAATGAAAGATTACTAATTTACTGTGTTCTTTTACAATCTAGTTGAACTTCTATAAGGCAGTTTAATATGGTCCAGTATGGAAGTGATGAGGCATGCCCAACACTTGAGGCTGAAGTCAGCTAAGAGTTAAAATTGGATTTTAATAAAAACATACAGTACAGAAACAGGCCCTTTGGTCCATCTTTCCTGCACCAGACAGCCCGATTTGACAGCATTTGGCCCATATTCCCTTGAAACGCGTTCTACTCCTATCCATACAGATGCCTTCTAAATGGTGTAACTGTACCCACCTGTAAACTGGCAAGTTTCTCTAACCTAAAAACTAGAATTCTATAGCAGTAAAGAGTTGCCATGACAGACTTGAAATGTTAACTATCTCTCTCTGCAGATGCTGTCATACCCGAGTTACTCAGAGCTCTTTCAGATCTCCAGTATACAGTGTCTCGCTTTTATTTATGGATAAACTTTAACAGTCACTTTTAACCACAACAGCATTTATTTTGAGAAGGTATTTGAATTAGGAGGTTCTGATTAATTCAAACTACTAGATTATTAGTTCATGAAATATCCTAGCTGAAAATGTGTTGCTGGTTAAAGCACAGCAGGTTAGGCAGCATCTCAGGAATAGGGAATTCGACGTTTCAAGCATAAGCCCTTCATCAGGAATGAGAGAGACTAGCCAAGCAGGCTAAGGTAAAAGGTAGGGAGGAGGGACTTGGGGGAGGGGCGATGGAGGTGGGATAGGTGGAAGGAGGTCAAGGTGAGGGTGATAGGCCGGAGTGGGGTGGGGGCGGAGAGGTCAGTAAGGAGATTGCAGGTTAGGAGGGCGGTGCTGAGTTGAGGGAACCGACTGAGACAAGGTACTGTCTTTAATCTCTGATATGGCTAGGAAGAACTGTTTGTTGAGTTTGTGGATTCTTCTGTAGATGAAGAACAGCATAACAACACGACGGCTGGAGGAGGAGCGCCTCATCTTCCGCCTGGGAACCCTCCAACCACAAGGTTGGAATTCAGATTTCTCCAGTTTCCTCATTTCCCCTCCCCCCACCTTGTCTCAGTCGGTTCCCTCAACTCAGCACCGCCCTCCTAACCTGCAATCTCCTTACTGACCTCTCCGCCCCCACCCCACTCCGGCCTATCACCCTCACCTTGACCTCCTTCCACCTATCCCACCTCCATCGCCCCTCCCCCAAGTCCCTCCTCCCTACCTTTTATCTTAGCCTGCTTGGCTACTCTCTCTCATTCCTGATGAAGGGCTTATGCTCGAAATGTCGAATTCCCTATTCCTGAGATGCTGCCTAACCTGCTGTGCTTTAACCAGCAACACATTTTCAGCTGTGATCTCCAGCATCTGCAGACCTCATTTTTTACATGAAATATCCTAGACCATCTCCACAAATGCCAATCGATTTTCAAGTAGCACGATGAAAACTCTCAGCTTAAAGATTTTTTTTTAAAAATCATAGGATGTGGGAAACACTAGCTGCCATTTACTGCCCATCCCTAAAATGCCCAGTGGGTAGTTAAGAGTCCACCATATTGCTATGGGTCTGGAGTCACATTTAGGCGAGACCAGGGAAGGGCAGATTCCCTTCTCTAAAGAGGACATTAGGGAACCAGATGGGTTTCCACAAATCAGCAATGGTTTCATGGTTATTATTAGATTCTAATTTCCAGCTTATTAGTCAATTCAAATTCCACCATGTGCCATGAGGTGGGGAAAGGAAGATTTAAACCCAGGTCCCTAGAACATTACCTGGGTCTCTAGATTAATGGTCTAGTGGTATTGCCACTAGACTATCTTTCCATTCTTTCTTCTGCCTGCTCTTCAGAACTCACTAAATCTCTACCCAGTATTCTCTTGTACATGCTGCCAGTGCACACGTGCTTACCCAAAAGGGCATGTGAAACCAGTTTTCAGAAGAGACTGATTGTGCAGATGCACTTGCCAGTAAGGAATCACTGCAGCTATTACAAACATTAAATTCTAGACCTTAGAGAAATTAAGATAGACATCAGTAGAACCCCACCTCTAAGCCAGGAGGTCTGGGTTCCAATCCCATCTGCTCCAGAAATGTTGACAACATCACTGGACAGGTTGATTGAAAATACCTACAGTTGCACGTTGAGAGTTCTACACTATGCATTAAAAGTGGAATAGTAAACATTTCTCACACACACACACCTATGTACCTTTTGACAAGATAACAGAAAATTGTATAGATTCATCACCAATGCAACAGAACACACATTTAGCGCATTCTAATTTTTTTAAGCACAGAACATGAACAAATGACATTGAAACAATGATTGTTAAGAAATAGCAGGAGGTGGGGCTATATTTTTCTTAAACAAAAAGACAGGCTTCCCTAAAAAACTACTTCAACATAACGTTTTAATGACTAAAATAGCATCCACTATTCAAATGTTAATAATATTTCAATATCCCTTTGAGAACCTGATGGATGGGCATATAAAATGTGAATAAACTGGAATCTCAAATATACACACGCACATCAATTGCCCGCATAGCTACCCCATATCCTTAGTTTCATTTCAACCACTAAAGGAAACTGGGATAAAGTCGATTAAACCAAATCAGTGAATGGAAGTCCATAGAATATGGCAATGTGCAATTTTACCAATGAAGATAAGCATCTAACCATCCTAAATGCTATCCTTTAAACAGGTGACTCCCCGTGGATAGTGATCAAATAAAAATTGCATACTCCACTATACCAATTTTGACAATACTCTGGAGATGTGCACTTCTGGCATATCAGACAAAACAGCCTTTTGTTGGCCTCCCCTGTGGTGCAATGCCTAGGGTTTCAACTGTGAACCAGTGAACCCATCATGCTTGTGCATTACGCAAAAACAGGCTGTTGCCGCATTAGGCCATAGGAAAATTATGCCTTACTTACTCTCAGCTGAAAACATGTTGCTGGAAAAGCGCAGCAGGTCAGGCAGCATCCAAGGAACTGGAGATTCGACATTTCGGGCATAAGCCCTTCTTCAGGAATCAGAATTCCTTACTTATTCTCAGCCATTTTCAGGTTCAATTCGGAGAAGGAGATACTTAATTAAGCAACATGTAACTGAAGGAGAATGGTTACAATAATGTTAGGGTTTATAAATCACTGACTGAAAAAGGGCTCTGGTGGCACAGCAGTAGTATCCCTACCTCTGGACAGAGAGACCTGGATTCAAGTCCCATGTGCTCTAGAGTCGTGTAACAACAAAGCTGAACAGACTGATTAACCAATTTTTCCAAATTTTTTTTAAAAATTGATAAACCAGTTAATATCTTCTCTATATGAGAAGAACAGTACAAAAGGGAGCTGGATTTCTCAATACAAAATCTTGTAGATGATAATTTAAAAACTAACAAGTATCCAAATATACAAGAATTTTTACATTTGCAGATATGGAAGCAAAATCTGTTTACACAGTTGCAGCCAGAAATTTTATACTGATTTCATTCTCCAAACATATTATGCAAGGACCTGCTTGCCCTACCCTTCAGATAGAGCCCTGAAAAGTTCAAGGCTATATACCTTGCAAAAAGTCAGTATTACAAAACACTGCAAACAGCCAGGAAAATTGAGAAATATTACAACCTGGTCCATTCTTTAGGGTTTCTTTGTTTAAGCATTACCTGTGAGAGAACTCCTGAGCAAGACAACAAGGGAGCACAGTTAATACAAGTGAACTGTAGCAGAGAAAATCCCCACCTTTTATACTTTCTCTGGGCCTCCAAAGCAGAAAAGAACAAGCCTTGCCATTGAGCAGATTCCTCAGTTTTGCTTGTAGAGCACTGTGATGAGCTTTTTTGCTTTTGAAACTAGACTTGCATATGAACAGACCAATACAATACTTCTGAATATTTGAAAAAATGTTTCTCCAATCTACATTCACCTTTTATATTGCAATCATTCCAAGTTATAAATACTCCCATTGTCCCCAGAGATGAAACATTTAGCAAAACTTTAATTTAATTTCACCCAGGTAAGACCAAATTGTTGTTGAAACTCAGTTCACAATGTGTTCACCAACCTAAAACTTAATGTAAATTTAGTATGGTGTATGACAAAGCTTAGTTTCTGTCATAATCAGTACTCAAATGCACTTTACAGTTAAATAATTGATTTGTGTTGCTGGATAGGACAGTATTTATTCCTCATCCATTATTGCTGTTCAGATAGAGACAGAGATGTACAGCATGGAAACAGACCCTTCAGTCCAAATCGTCCATGCCAACGAGATTTAGTCCCACCTGCCAGCACCCAGTTCATATCCCAAGCCCTTCCTATTTATATACCCATCCAGATGCCTTTTAAACATTGCAATTGTACTAGCCACCATCACATCCTCTAGCAGCTCATTCCATACATGTACCACCCTCTGCATGAAAAAGTTGCCCCTTAGGTCTCTTTTATATCTTTCCCCTCTCACCCTAAACCTATGCCCTCTACCTCTGGACTCCCCGACCCCAAGGAAATGACTTTTCCCATTTACCCTGCCCATGCCCCTCAATTTTGTAAACCTCTATAAAGGTCACTTCTCAACCTCCGACACTCCAGGGAAAACAGCCCCAGCCTGTTCAGCCTCTCCTTATAGCTCAAATCCTCCAACCCTGGCAACATCGTTGGAAATCTTTTCTGAACCCTTTCCAGGTTTCACAACAACCTTCTGATATGAAGGAGACCAGAATTCAAGTGGCGTAACCAATATCCTGTAGAGCTGTAACATGACCTCCCAATGCTTGTACTCAACACTGACTAATAAAGGAAAGCTTATCAAACACCTTCTGCACTCTTATCTATCTGCGACTATTTTCAAGGAGCTGTGAACCTACACTAAGGTCTCTTTGTTCAGCAATACTCCCTAGGACCTTACCATTAAGTGTACAAGTCCCAAAGCAAATCCCAAAATGCAGCACCTCACATTTATCTAAATTAAACTCCATCTGCCACTCCTCAGCCCAATGGCCCATCTGATCAAGATCACATTGTAATCAGAGGTAACCTTCTTCGCTGTCCACTACACCTCCAATTTTACTAACTATAACTCTTCATTTGTATAAATAATGAATTGGATGGAAGCATAATAGTAGTGGACCAAGCACCGATCCTTGTGGCACTCCACTGATCACAGGCCTCCAGTCTGAAAAACAACTCTCCACCACCACCACCACCCTCTGTCTTCTACCTTTGAGCCAGTTCTGTATCCAAATGGCTAGTTTGCCCAGTATTCCGTGAGATCTAACCTTGCTAACTTGTCGAATGCCTTACTGAAGTCCATATAGATCATGTCCACTGCTCTGCCCTCAAACCTCTTTGTTACTGCTTATAAAAAAAACTCAAATCAAGCTTAAGAGACAGGATTTCCCACGCACAACGCCATGCTGACTATCCCTAATCAGTCCTTGCACATCCTGTCTCTCAGGATTCCTTCCAATAACTTGTCCACCACCAATGTCAGGCTTACTGGTCTATAATTCCCTGGCTTGTCCTTATCACCCTTCTTAAACAGTTGCACCACAGTAGCCAACCTCCAGTCTTCTAGTACCTCACCTGAGAGCATTGATGATACAAATATCTCAGCAGTCACTTCCCTAGCTTCCCACAGAGTTCTAGGGTACACCTGATCAGGTACTGGGCATTTATCCACTTATATGCGTTTCAAGACATCCAACACTTCCTCCTCTGTAATATGGACATTTTTCAAGATATCGCCATCTATTTCCCTACATCCTATATCTTCCATGTCCTTTTCCACTGTGAAGGCTGATGCAAAATACTCGTTTAGTATCTCCCCCATCTCCTGCAGCTCCACACAAAGGCTGCCTTGCTGGTCTTTGAGGGGACCTATTCGCATCCTAGTTACCCTTTTGTCCTTAAATGTATTTATAAAAACCCTTTGGATTCTCCTTAACTCTATTTACCAAAGCCATCTCATATCCCTTTTGCCCTCCTGATTTCCCTCTTAAGTATATTCCTACTGCCTTTATACTCTAAGGATTCACTTGAGCTGGTCTATACCTGACATATGTTTCCTTCTTTTTCTTAACCAAACCCTCAATTTAAGTCATCCTGCATTGCCTACACTCACCAGCCTTTCCTTTCATCCTAACAGGAAATATGCTTTCTCTGGACGCTCTCTCATTTCTGAAGGCTTCCCATTTTCCAGCCACCCTTTTACCTGCAAACATCTGCCCCCAGTCAGCATTTGAAAGTTCTTGCCTCATACCATCAAATTTAACCTTCCTCTAAATTTAAAACCTCAACTTTCAGAACTGGTCTATCCTTTTCCATCACTATTTTAAAACTAATAGAATCATTGTCACTGGCCCCAAGTGCTCCCCCACTGACACGTCAGTCACCTGCCCTGCCTTAGTTCCCAAGAGTAGGTCAAGTATTGCACCTTCTCTAGTAGGTACATCCACAGACTGACTCAGAAGATTTTCTTATACACGCTTAAATTTCTCTCCATCTAAACCCTTCTAAGTTTGGAGTTAAAACCCCCTACCATAACCACCTCATTATTCTTACAGATAACAGATCTGATAGAGGGCACCTTTTTAAACTGTTGCAGTCCATTGAAGTTTGGAGTTTATTAGTGTGGGAGTTCCAAGTTTGAGTGCTACACAGAAAGTGGAATACTTAATCCCTTCAGATCTAGTTCAGAGAGCCCAGACCTACCATTTCAGTGGTGCTTTTGCAATTAATCATTAATTAATTTATGCTGACACAAAGCACTCTCACTTCAGCTTGGCACACTCCTGCCAAATCTCTCCCAAACCAATCCAACTCAAGTCTCTGGTCTGGGGGAAGAGAATGGTATATTAATAATGTCATGTCTTATAATCCAGAGTCTGAGACAAAGGTTTGGAGGATGTTGCTTCACACCCACTATGGCAGCTGGTGGGATTTAAATTAAGTTAATAAAATCTGAAATTAAAGGCAGTTTCGTTAATGGAGACCACAAAACCATTATCAGTGAATTGTTAAAATTTGATTCATGAAGCTCTTTAGCTAAGCAAATCTGCTATTTTTACATGACCTGGCCTACATGTGACTCCAAATGGACAAAAAAAAGGAAAAAAAAAATCAACTGATTTGTGAGTTTTAGTTAACTACCTAAAATAAGCCAAAGATGGCAGGATGATGTATCACAGTAACAGCATGGACGGAGTTCCGGGGTGGTGGTTAAGATAGCATTGATTAATTAAGCCTATAAAAGATGCCCTGTTGGTTACAGCAATTGTAATACGATTGAATTTTACTTTTCAGTCCAAAAGAAAAGAGCAGTAGATCAAACTTGCAAGTATTAAAGTGAACTGGCAAATTAGGTTAGGGTCTTAGAGATATAGTGCAAACATTTAAATGGATACTCCCGAACACTTAGTAATACATATCCACTATTAGATATTAGAAGTTATGTTCTAACAAGGAAATACTCCAAAGAGAGGACCAACATCTATGGTTAACCAAAAAATGAAAAGGCAAGACACAGGAACCTCAATTACCTGAAGGACAGTATTTCATGTGGCTAATTGAATTCCAAATAATGGAATGCTGGATAAAGAAAAACAGGAATTGCTGGAGAAACTCAGCAAGCCTTGCAGCATCTGTGGAGAGAAAGCAGAATTGACATTTCATGTGAGAGCAAATACAGTAAACTACATTGCTTGAAGCGCAAGCAAGTTGTTATTTCACTTAGAAGGATCATAGCCACCATTTTCAACAGATGCTGCCACCAGACACGTATTCCCAATGCCCCAAACCCTCTGGTCAGCATTCCACTGGGTCCATTCCCTCAAGGGCACTCTGGGCCACTCCTCTTTCACTCCCAACAGCCCTACAGCAACGTTCCACGCAAATCACAGAAGGTGTAACAACAGCTCGTTTATTTTTTTCCTCTCCTATATCCAAGGATCCAGCTATACCTTCTACGTGAAGCAATAAATTTACCTGTATCTCACTACCTAGCCTACTATATTCATTGTTCAGTGTGATATCCTCTACATTGAGAAAAAAATGCATACTAGGTGACCACTGGGCAGAACATCTACATTCTGTCTGCCAAGAATGACCCAGAGTTTCCAGTTGCCTGCCACTTCAAAACATCACTATATTCCCTGGCCAACATTTGTCATGGTGTAGTGATCCAGCAAGGCTCAGATCAACATGTCATTTTATGGATGGAGACCCTGCAGCCTTCAGGACTCTATATAGAGTCCAATAATGTACTGGGCCTGAACACCACCTTCTATATCCTTTATCTACCCCCACACCCCAGCCCCTATTAATGCATGGGCTGCTTTCTGCCTAGGTAAAAAGCATGACTGCAGATGCTGGAAACTAGATTCTGAATCAGTTGTGCTGGAAGAGCACAGCAGTTCAGGCAGCATCCAAGGAGCAGCAAAAAAAAAATAAAAACCCACGACATTTCGGGCAAAAGCCCTTCATCAGGAGGGCTTTTACCTGAAACGCTGATTTCGCTGCTCCGTGGATACTGCCTGAACTGCTATGCTCTTCCAGCACCACTAATCCAGAATATGCTTTCTGCACAGCCAACACATTTTCACCTACATGTGGTCCACATTATCAACTTTTGTTCCTGTCCTGTTGTTATCAGTTCTGAAGGGTCACCACACATGTTAACGGTTTTCTCTCTACAGTTGCTGGAGAAACTCACCAAATCTGGCAGCAATGCTTCTGTTTCAGATTTCCACTATCTGCAGTTCTTCATTGCATTTAAAAGTGCAGCATCAGAAAAAGGTGGATAACAAGACTGGTCAGCATATTTAAAAACCCCAGAAAATAATGAAAAGATTAAGATGGTAAAACTAAGTGTGAAAAAGCTAGCTAGAAACAAAACAGCAAGAACAGTTACACCTATATAAAAGATTAACAAAGTCAGTCCTATGGAATGAGTAGCTAAGGATTCATAATGGCAAATAAGATCGCAACAGATATATTTTAAAAAAAGTAGTCTTCAAAGATTTCTCAAAAAAGAAGACAACATCCCATTTTGTGACTTGCACTAGAACATCGAGATCCCTTTACAGCTTGAGATCCCACAGTCCACTATCATTCCTCCTGCCAAAGTGAACATCTTCACGTTGTCCAACATTTGGGCAGCACGGTGGCACATTGGTTAGCACTGCTGCCTCACAGCGCCAGGGACCTCGGTTCAATTCCCACCTCAGGCGACTGACTGTGTGGAGTCTGCACATTCTCCCCGTGTCTGTGTGGGTTTCCTCCCACAGTCCAAAGATGTGCGGGTCAGGTGAATTGGCCATGCTAAATTGCCCGTAGTGTTAGGTAAGGGGTATATGTAGGGGTATGGGTGGGTTGCGCTTCGGTGTGGACTTGTTGGGCCGAAGGGCCTGTTTCCACACTGTAAGTAATCTAATTATATTCCATTCTGCCAGATTTCTGTCCACTCGGTCACTATACCTATCAGCTTAATGTCTTATTTCTCACATAAGTAGTAGTAAAGTATGTTTTTTTGGAGATGGTACCTTACCTAATAACTTCTGGGAAATAATTAATGTTTGCATTTGTTACCTATCCCTAGGTCATTAGAGATGGTGGTGAGCTACCTTCTTGAACCACTGCAGACCATCTATCCACAATGCTGGTGTTAGAAAAGGAGTTCCAGGATTTTGGCTGAGCAGTGAAGCAACAGCAATAAGTCAGGATAGAAACTGGCTTAGAGGGGAACATGCAGGTGATGTGCTCATATTTGCTGCCTTTGGTATTCTCAAATGGTAAAGGCTGATGTTGTACCCAGCACTTATTTTAATAAGATCATCCTAGTCTAGACATCCCCAGAGACACAGAGACACAGAGACACAGAGACACAACTTCTGAACTGTGTTCACGTTTTTGCAAAACTCGTTTCTTCTGACCTGGTCACTACACTCCAACTTTGAGTCAGTGATAATACCATGATGTTAACTGTGGGACATTCAGGAACAATGCCATAAAATGTCAAGGTAGTAAGCTAAGATTCCCTCATTAGAAACAGTCAAGGTCTGACGCTTGTACAGCATAAGTGTGACTTAGCAGCACCAACTGTCAGCCCAAACATGGACTTGGTTCAGATCTCACTAGTGTTTGGAAGTAGACGGTCTCAATATCGAGGTACAAATGGCACTAAACACTGCAAATATTAACAGTTATCTTCACTCCTGGTCTGATGGAGACAAGGTCACTGATGAAGTACTTCAAAGATGGTTGAGCCTATGATATTACACTGAAAAAGTCCTGCAGATATGCCCTTGAACTGAGATAGGAACATGGTTGTAATGTTAGCCTTGTGACAGGTATGACTTCAATCAGAAAGGCATTTTCAGTGAATGGCTCTAGTATTGTTAGGGATCTTTGATGCATACTCTTATTTGCAGCTTAGATGTCAATAGCAGTCATTTTCACCACATCTCTGGGGTACAGCTCTTTGCTCCATGTGTGAACCAAGGCTGTAATGAGGTCAGGTGTTAAGTAACCCTAGTGAAATCCAAATTGTGTCAGTGAGGCAGGATATTGCCAAGTGCTGCTTTTTTGGCACTGTTGTTGGTCCCTTCAATCACTTCACCGATTATCAGAAAGAGAATGATGGGCTCCATTGGATTAGTCCTGCTTTTTTGAGCACAGGATATATAGTTGGGCAATTTTCCACATTAGCAACGGTTGCACCTGTGTTGGAACAGCTTAACTACAGTAGCAGCACATTCTGGAGTTGACGTCTTCAGCACTATTGCCCAATGTTGTCAGAACTCAGTTTTTGCACATCAAGTGCTTTAGCAATTTCTTGCTATTGCAAAGACCGAATCTAATTGGCTGAAGACAAGCACTTCTGATGCTGGGGACCTCAAGATCAACCATTTGGAACTTACGGCTTAAGATTCAGGCAAATGTTTCAGCTTTCTCTTTGCACTGTGTTGCTAGGCTCTGCCATCATTGAGGATGGGTATATTTATGGAGCCTCCAAGTTCATTTAGTTGTCCACCATTATAACTAGATGCGACAGGTTTGCAAAGCTTACATAGGATTCCACTACCAACTGATCCAATAGGTCTATCACTTGCTACTTATGCTGTTTAGCATTAAAACAGTCCTGTGTTCTAGCTTCACCAACTTGACACCTCATTTTTAATGTAAGCCTGGTACAGATTCAAGCAGGTTCTCCTGCGCTCTTCATTGAACCAGGGTTGATCCCTTGATAGTTAAGGTGGGGCATATGTTGGGCCATGAAGTTCAGATTGTGATGGAGTACAATTCCACTGCTGCTGATCACCCACAGAACCTTGTGCACAATTGCAGTTACCAGACCTGCTCCAAGTTTATTCAATATAGCACGGTGGTGGCACACACAATATGAAGGGCATCCTCATGTGAAGATAGGACTTCAGCTTCACAAGAACGGTGTGTGCCGACTCCTACTGACACTTCCATGATGCACGTGCAGCAGGTAGATTGGTAAGGATGACGTCGTTGATTCTTTTTCCATCTACTACAGTTCCAGCTAGGTCCTTTGGATTTAACCAGCTATCAGAACTGAGCCATGCTCGGTAACAGACACGGAGGTCCCCACCCTCTGCGCATCCTCCAAACATTTAGCATAGAAGAGCAGTGATACATCAGCTGAGGGGGGTGGACACGTGGCAATCAGGGACCGCTTTTGACCCAATGTCATGAAACATCATGGGGTCCAGAATCAATGTTGAAGAATCCAAGGGAAACTTCCTCCCAACTGCCAAATGGGACTAGATCAATTTAGGCAAAGGGTCTGTTTCCATGCTCTGTATAGCTCTAGGACTGTGCATATCACAGTGGCACCACCTGTTTGGTCTTTTCTGCCAGTGTGACAAGATATATTCAGAGATTGTAATGGCCTTATCTGGAAGTTATTTTTAATTCATTCATAGAACGTAGGCTTCAAGTAGCACCTGTTCAGCATTTACCTGCTCAGTGACATCCAGCCTGGATTTTGCTATGGCCATTCAGCTCCTGATCTCATTACGGCCTTGGTTCAAAAATAGACAAGAGCTGAACTCCACAGGTGAAGTTAGAGCAACCACGCTTGGTCTGAAGGCTGCGTTTGACCAAGTGAGGCAACAAGGAACCCCAGCAAAACTGGAATCAATGTGACTCAGTTGACAAACTGATGTTGGAGCTATAACTAGCACATAGGAAGATGGTTGTCATTGCTGGAAGTCTGTCACCTCAGGATGGTAGTGTCCAAGGTTACAGCATCTTCAGCTACTTCAACAATGGCCTTCCCTCTTCCATACAGGTCACAGTGGGAATGCTTGCTAACAATTGCACAACTCCAGTACCATTCATGACTCCTCAGATATAGAAGCAGAACATATCAAAGGCAACAAGAGCTCAAGAATATCAGGTCTGTGGCTGAAAAGTGTCAACTATAATTTGCACCACATGAATACCAGGCAATGGCCATCTAAAAAAAAGAGAGAGAAAAGAATACAAACTGGAGCAGATCAGAGGCTAAGAACACCACAGTGAGTAATTCAGTTCCTGGATTCTAAAAAGCTTGTCCATTCACAAACTACAAGTCAGTAGTACGATTGAAAATGTCCAACTTGCCTGGATGATGACTGTAGCTCTAACAACATTCAAGAAGACTGACATCATCCTGGACAATGTACTCACTTAATTGAATTTTTGTGGATGTGGCACCACTGATGCTCAGTAACAGCAGTGTATACCATCTGCAGAAATTCAAACAACCTTAGACAGCATGTTTCAAACTATGACCACTTTCATCCAGAGGTTCAAGGGCAGCACACACACACACACACGAGAACACCATCACCTGTAAGTTCCCTTCCAAGTTACTCACTATCTTGATTTGGAAATATCACAATGCCTTCATCACCACTGGGTCAAAATCCTGGAATTCGATCCAAGGGCATTGCGGGTCAACCTACTACACAAGAATGAGGCAGTTCAAGATGGGAGCTCATTAATATTTGAGAGCAACTCAGGACATGCAATAAAGTGTTGGACCAGTCTTTGATGTCCAGGAGAATAAAAAAAAAGCCTTTTTTTGGAATATCATATACTCACCATTCAGTATGTAATCCTGGTCATTCTGCAGTCATGTCTCTAATGAGAGATTATATTTAGAGTCATACAGTCAGATGAACAGCACAAAAACAGATCCTTTGGTCCAACTTGCCCATGCCAACCAGATATCCTAACCTAATCTAGTCCCATTTGCCAGCACTTGGCCCACATCTCTCCAAACCCTTCCTGTTCATATACTCATCCAGATGCCTTCTAAAATGCTGCATTGTACCAGCCTCCACCACTTCCCCTGGCACCTCATTCCATACACGTACCACCCTCTGTGTGAAAGAGTTGGCCCTTAGGTCTCATCTTTCCCCTCTCACCCTAAACCTAATCCCTCTAGTTCTGGACTCACCCTACCCCAGGGAAAAGACCTTGTCTATTTATCCTATCCATGCCCCTCATGCTTTTATAAAGCTCTACAAGGTCACCCCTAAGCCTCCGATGCTCCAGGAAAACAGCCTCAGCCTAGTCAGCCTCTCCCTGTAACTCAAATCCTCCTCCAACCCTGGCAACATCCTTGTAAATCTTTTCTGAACTCTTTCAAGTTTCACAACATCCTTCCAAGAGGAAGGAGACCAAAATTGTACGCAATATTCCAAAAGTGTCCTAACCAACATCCTGTACAGCTGCAACATGATCCCCCAACTCCTGTACTCAATGCTCTGACTAATAAAGGAAAGCATACCAAACACCTTATTTGCTCATTTTATTTTGCAACATTAATTTGAGAATGTTGCATGCATTTAGAAATGGAGCTTTAGGTTTTGTCTTATCTTTGCAAAAGAGTCTTAATTGGTAGAGGAGTTTCCTCTCTCATCTTTACTCTACTCTTTGATATCACATCTTTCTGGATTTGATTCCTTCCCCATTATTTAAAACACTGCTGCCGAGTTACACTGTGCACAGAAACACTAAACCTAGCCCAGTACTGTTAAGTTGCAGACCACCCTAAAACATACAGCCCCAACTTCCCCCAGTAATGCTGCCAGTGCCCATGAATTTAAACTCAATGCTCCCTTACTAGCATGAGTCACAGTCAATTATTAATCTTTTGTGCCCTGGATTAATTTACACACAGCTCAGGAAGTATTCCAGAGTTAGAACATTTGACGTTCTGCTTCTTAAATTTAGTACCTAGATCCTCATATTTTCTATGCACACCCTCTTTCCTACTTCCATCTAAGTGGGTGACACGATAGCAGTGGTTAGCACTGCTGCCTCACAGCGCCAGAGACCTGGGTTCAATTCCCACCTCAGGAGACTGATTGTATAGAGTTTGCACATTCTCCCCGTGTCTGCGTGGGTTTCCTTCAGATGCTCCGGTTTCCTCCCACAGTCCAAAGATGTGCAGGTCAGGTGAATTAGCCATGCTAAATTGCCCGTAGTGTTAGGTGAAGGGGTAAATGTAGGGGTATGGGTGGGTTGCACTTCAGCGGGTCAGTGTGGACTTGTTGGGGCAAAGGGCCTGTTTCCACACTCAGTAATCTAATCAGCGGTATTTACCCAGATCAGAACAACCAGCCCAACCCCTACCAAAGTGCAAGCTCCTTTCCCTGAGGAAATGTTCAAAACCTGAGCACCAAGTAGGCAACCTAGCATTTGGTCAGCTGCAGACAACACTGGTATCAATTCTCCTCACTCTACTACTGAGCCATGGCAGAAGCAGAGACTCCTGTACTCTATTGTCCCTTCACTGCATCATTCTCACTCAATCCTGAATCTATCTTAAGGTGTGTGACTGCCCACTAGTACAAAAATCAACAGAACTTCCCTTCTCCCTTTTGCACTGAAGTGTCAGCCACCAGCTCAAACTCTGGAGCTGAAGCTGCTACAACTTCAGATTTACATTTACTGCAATGCATTTGCCTGAATCATAAGTGTAGCCAAATGCTATAGCCTTGACAAAAGTCATCTCTCCTGGCAAACCTAAACATCAACTAGTTCCTCTCCCTGTAACAGAGCAAAATTAATTCCAAATAATTCAGGTCTGACCTCAATTGCCTTGGCCATACTTGTTTGATGCTTTTCACCCATCTCTTACTGATGTGAAAAATAAGAGACGGGGCCTTAAATGCCACCATTAGTGGAGGTGTGTCTACAATCTCACGACTTTAAAACAAATATTCAATGTTTACCTTTCTGACTCCAGCTGAAACTTATCAGATTTACTGGATTCAAACTTCACTGACTTTTTTGGTCCAGAGTTCTTTCAAAATAGTGGAAAAAAGTTTATTGCAGAGGTACAAAGAAACTTATAACTCTAGATACAGCAATTATTAAAATGTTGTTATTAACACATGCAGAAAATAATTCACAAGATTAATAAAAAACACTCAAAAGATGACAACACATACCTGGAGACCCATTATATAATGGGTAGAAGTTATGCTCAGCTACAAAGAATTAGCTGGATCAAACCTGTGGCATTGAGGGGGAAAAAGTGGACGACCCTTTGAACGTCATCTTAGGGGCATTACCAGTTTCTCCAGCTTAGAACTTCTCTCTGTGCTTCATCTTGCATTTTAAAAATGCAATTCTTAAATCAAAGTCAAGCTGCTAAACTATAACACCAAGTTAGATATTTGTAATATAGCTAGATGCCAGTTTTGTAGCTGTACTAGAACAGTTAGTACTAGAGGACATATCTTCAGTAGCCGAGCCAGAATGTTGTCAGGTAGTATCCAACTCCTTCAGCGGTTGCTTTATTCCAGACTGATTGAATTGGCTAAAAACTAGCAAGGTGATGCTGGAGACCTTGGTGAAGGCCATGCTGGATCTTCCACCCAGCACTTCTGGTCAAAAATGTTTGCACTGGATGTGTTCATGCTCCCCAGTCATCAATAGTGGGCATGTGTTTGTGGAACCTTTTAAATAGCCCACTAAACACCCATGACCAAATGTGACAGGACCTGAAGAGCTTCGATCTGATTTACTGGTTTATGAATCAGTCAGGTCAGGCTACTTCCACTGTTTAGATACAAATAGAGTTGAGGTATTGAAGCCTCAAATGTTAGCAGATCATTTTTAGATATGTCTGATGCTGTTGATGCCATGCTTTCCTACCTTCCTCCTCAAACCAGCAATAATCACAATTGCTCAATGGGGAACACACACGACAGACAGAGATTGAACAATTCTGCTGCTGATGGGCCTCAGTAACTTGTAGTTGACCAGATTGGAAATGCTAGATCTGTTATGTTAATTTTGACCGATAATAGCACTATAGAACCTGATGGATGATGTCTCCAGTTAAAATAAAAAGAGAGACAATTTTGGTCTTCAGAGTTGGGTAGTGGTAAACTCCTTCTAATACTGTTATGCATTGGTGTATTTATGGCAAGTAGATTGGTAAGGGAGAAATCAGATTCAACTCATTTATGAGAACATAAGAATTAGAAGCAGGAGTATGCCATCTGATTCAGACTCATTAAAGCTGCTCGCCATTCAAAAGAGATTTTTCATGGATTCAGCTCTACTTACCCACCTGCTCACCATAATCCTTAATTCCTTTTCTGTTCAAAAAACAAATCTATCTTCAAAACATTCAATGAGATAGCCTCAATTGTTTAACTGAGCAGGGAACTCCACAGATTCACAACCCTTTGGGTGAAGAAGTTCCTCCTCAACCCAGTCCTAAAATCTGTCCTCTCTTATTTTGACCTGCCAGTAGAATCAAGCTCCTTGTTTCTATCTTATCTATTCCCTTCACAATTTTTTTTAATGTTTCTGTAAGATCCCCACTCATTCTTCTACATTCCAATCAGTTTTGTTCCAGTCCACTCTCTCTTCCAATGCCAACCATCACAACTCTAGAACCAACCTAGTGAGCCCCCTCCACTGCCAGTACTTGCTTTCACATGTCAAAAATGAAAAGACCAAAGCTGCATGTAGTACTCCAGGTGTGGCCTCATCAGCACTCTACAGTTGCTGTATAACCTCCCTATTTTTAAACTTCATTCTCCGAGCAACGAAGGACAATAATCCATGTGCCTTTTAGTTACGCACTGCATCTGTGAAGCAATTTATTGTGATTCACTTGTCTTCACTTAAAGCTCTGGTTGCATTCTGGAAAATCACAACTAAGTGAAATAAATTGTAGGGTACCATGGCAATCAACATTAAACCAGCACTAGGTTCCTTCGGACATCTGCTGCCCAGGAAAAACAAATTGAAATACATTAACATACATCTACACAGTGTGCATTCTTAGCTGAAATAACTTGCTAACAAAAATAAGCCACTAAATACTGAAGAAATACTATATAACAGAAAGGAAAACACTAATGTTCATGTTGGGATTGAATGTGGGCATTTCTGGTAACTCAGTGGGTAGATTTTTAAACCAAGGCAACATACCTTAAACATCAAAGTCGGTGGTACTTAACTCTACCATAATTTTTTTAAAAAAGCCTAACAAATAATATTAAAGCTTTACTCCACAAAAAAAAACAGGAAAAAAACAAATGTGAATAGCTGATAATGCAGTAGGTTGCATTTCGGAATGAATTGTAATATCTGGGAGTGCTCTTTTTTGTTCAGCTTTGCGCCCGAGTGTTACTAGAATTTAGTGAGCGGCACAGTGGCAGTGGTTAGCACTGCTGCCTCACAGCACTTGAGATTTGGGTTCAATTCCCGACTCAGGCGACTGACTGTGCAAACTCCACACATTCTCCCCGTGTCTGCGTGGGTTTCCTCCGGGTGCTCCGGTTTCCTCCCACAGTCCAAAGATGTGCGGGTCAGGTGAATTGGCCATGCTAAATTGCCCGTAGTGTTAGGTTGGGGTATGGGGGGGGGTTGCGCTTCGGCGGGTCGGTGTGGACTTGTTGGGCCGAAGGGCCTGTTTCCACACTGTAAGTAATCTAATCTAATTATAAATCCAGAAGTGAGAAAATAAAGCAGTTTGTGGTTTCTCCAATGCTAGTTGCTACTTGCTCCCAACTAGGACCAGAAGTGGCGTACAATTCCTGGGCTGGGCCCTGAAGTTGAGGTTGGAACCACAGCAACAGCACTTAATACTTGCACTAACCACCATCACGGACATCTTGCATCACCCACTCTGCACTTTCTTTCTGCCAATTATATTGGTCATCCTTTCCCCTCGAGCTATTTCCTGCTGTAGACATAAAAGTGGCCAGAATTTTCTCCTCTTGATTCACTCTCCTCACTGGAATCAAAGCAACCAGGAATCGCCCCAGTACACAAGCACAATGCCAAGTCCTTACCCACTGCTAGAACAAAACAGTGCATTTATCTTAGGGGTAAGCAGAATGTGGATGTGATCACAAGACATTGCCAACTCAACTGTTATCTAGCAATGCACACATTTTAAAAAATGGCAAAGCAAAATCATAAAAGAGGCCCCAAAGAATAAACAATATTTAAACAAAACAAACTTAAGGAAGGAGCAACAAAATCAAGAATTTACTGTAGCTATTCTCCCTCTTGTTTGTTCATTCACATGCTATAGGCCTAGTCTGCAAACTATGCCCTTTAGACTTTGGTAGCTCATCAGTAGTAGCATTACCAACTCCCAGTTGCCCATCCTGGGTACATTCTGTGCCCTAGCCAATGCAATGCTTCTTCCAAATAGTATACAACATGGAGAAGCACAGATTCATCAGCTGAGGGTAACAGGTTGGTCTTGAAGTCTCCAAAGTCCACTTGCTCCCAACTGCACACGCCTGAACTTACCCATGGGTATTACTGGAGAAGTTTAACAGCGCAGAGGGGGCCTTTAGTTCATTGTGTCAGCCTGGTCATCAAATACCTATTGACACTAATCCCATTTTTCAGAACTTGACCTGCAGCCTTGTATGCTATCATGCTTCAAGCGATCATCTAAATAGTTCTTCAATATCTTGATGGTCAGAGTGTCGACAAGCCCTTTTCAGGCAAAGTGATAAATAACCACCACACTCGAGATGAAATATCTCTTTTTTAAAATCCCTTTTAAACCTGTTGCCCTTTATGCACCCTTGTTGTTGATCCCTCTCAGGGAAAATCAATGCCCATCATTTTGTACACCTCAATCAGGTCCTCTCTCAGCCTTCTTTGCTCGAAAAAAAAGAGAAACGCAACCAGGCTATCTAGTATCACTTTACAGCTGAAACACTCCAACCCAGCCAATATCCTCAAATCACCTCGACACTTTTCTAATACATTCATGCCCTTTTGACAGCATGGCAACCAGAACAGTACAGTACTCCAGCTGTGGCTTAATCAAGATTTATACAACCTCCATATTCTTGTATTTAATACTAAAAGACAATAAACAGATGTGCTGCCACAGAAGGTTGGGGAGGCCAGGTCATTGAGTATATTTAAGATGGAGATAGATAGTCAAGGGGATCCAGGGTTATGGGGAGTGGGAGAACGTTGAGAAATTTATCAGCCATGACTGAATGGTAGAGCAAACTGAATGGGCTGAATGGCCTAGCTTCTGCTCTTTTGAAGGATCTTTGGACAAGCACACTAAAAATCATCTGACCCGCTTACTTCCTGGTGTTTGACCTTTCATTTTGCACTCCCTTGCCTTTTAGTCCTCCAAAAAAAAAGCCCCATCTCACACTCTTCAAGGTTAAATTCCATTTGCCACTGTTCTGCCCATCTGACAAGTTCATCCATGTTGTCCATTAAGGCTTGCCTCATTACTTACTATACCAACTCATGCCATCTGCAAACTTACTGTTCAATTTTGTGTCTAGATCATTAGTGCATAAGACAATAGAAAAGGAATCATCATTGAAACCGGAGATACACTACCAGACATAAGCTTCAAACCATCACACACTCGTGTCTCTTGCCACTAAGTCAGAACCACGAAAGGGATTGCTAACTCGAATGAAACTTCAACTTAACGAGAAAATAAAAGACTAACTTGAAGATATTGTTTTGTTTGTGTACAGCATTCTCTTCAGATCCAATACACATTAACAAAGCAAGAATACCTAGATCAGAGTAAGGTGAAAATCTATAGCTTTCAGGGCTTTTTAAAAATAATCTTCAATACTTGACTATTTTAAAAAAAAGGGGAATCACTGCACTTTATTAGAATCCCCAGGGCTTGAAAATATATCCTGATAAAAAATGGTTGAACATGGTTCTAACAGCATTCAGGAAGAATTATCACCTCAATTCTGAGTGTAAATATTCAAACAATATTTACAACAGCAAACACATTTGACAAGTGCAGTAGAGCTTTGACTAGGAAAATGATATGCAAGATACCCTACAGTAAACATGGCGACTAACGTCAACAGTTACTGCATGCAAATAAAAATTATTTCAATACAAGGAAGACCATGAAAATATGTATTTGTTTAAAAGCCACACCTTTTTCGTTATTGGAGCTGCGGTGGTCATGGCTACCCTCTAGTATTTTTTATTATCTCTTCAGCTTCATAGTTAACTCAAATCCAGCTTGCGCTAACGGTTCAACTAAACAGAGGGAGCTGCATGGTAATTACACCAGTGACCTGGGGCAGAAACAGAGAGATTCCTCTTCACAATTAATGAGAAGATCTGCATAATTCCCCTCCTCCTTCGCCAGATACAGTTCGTGCGGACGATTCTCGCCTTCCTCGGACCGTTAAATAGTTTCAGATCAAATTTTAAATTTAAAAAAAAAAGTCGAACGTTCCCAGCGAAAACATGAGAGCACATCTGACACGAAATCTCCAAAACTGTGGGGGGGGAGGATTAACACCACTCGGTGTGGACAGCACCCTGGGTGGTTGTGCACATCTTTAAACTCCAAAGCAGATGTGATTTTGTGCGAAGACACACACACACACACACAGTGAGACAGACCCGTTAGCAAGTGTTTCAGTCCCTGGGAGGGTTAAACAAAATGGCAAGCGAGACCACAGGCTGCTTCCCACCCCGCTCCTGCCAGCAGTGGGGAGTGTTAATATGTCACAGCAACACAAGGCCAGCTTACCTGCAGGTGTCGGCCCGAAGATCCGAACCACGGGCACCCTGGTCACCTCACTCTCCCGGAATTCCGAATAGCAGACATCCAGACCCTTGACAGGGCTGGACATGTAGTAGTCAGCGGTGACAATCCTCACTGCAAACATCCTAAACACCGGGCAAGGCGAGGGGAGGGCGGCCAAAATAAACGGAGGGATGAAAATACAACCCCCTCCACCCTAAAACAACGGATAAAGACGGAGGGTCTCTGCAAGTGGAAGGGGGTCGGTGCGGGTCAGGCTGGGGAAGGGGGCGGCTATTAACACGAGCAGGGGGAGAGGAGGGGGAGGCTGCGGGCCTGTGCACTGACTGTGTCCATCAGGGTGCATCCATGGCCCCGGCCTCTCTCCCTCACCCTCCGGGCACAGCTTCCAGCCGCCTGCCCGGTGCCGCACATCACCACCGAGCGAGGGACTGACTGACTGAGTGAGTGAGGGACTGACACGGCGGGCTGTGTTTATAAAGAGCCTGCTTCTGTCTCACAGCCAGCGCGAGCGCAAGCGCCAGCCCCTCCCCCTCCACGAGCTGCACTGCACCAACGGCCGCCACCGCCGCCGCCAGACGGTAAAGGGGCGGGGCTTCCACTCAGGCCCCGCATCCTCCACGCCTCCATTGGTCGCCATCCCGTCGCCCGCCCAATCCTGCACGCCGATTGGCCCGTTGCCGCGACACTGACGAGCTGTTGACATCTAGCTCCTTGTTGCTCCCTCATCATTGGCTGGAGCTCGGCCGTAGCGTCACTGCCCTCCTGCCTGCGCCGATTGGTTTGTTGCTCTCCCTCCTTCTCCGAGGGAGAGGGGTTGATTGACAGGGGAGGTGGCTGTCGATTTGCGTTGTGTGTGTAGGTGTGGGAGAGCAGAGGGCAGCAGGGACCAGTGCAATCTAGTTGAAGGCAGAGGTCAACTTTCCATAGAGAACGAGTGGTTACGTGAAGGAGAACTAAGTTCGTGAGAGTTGGTTAGCCCAACTAATGCCAACAGCGTATGCTGAATACCTCCATCAGCTGAAGTAACCATGAAGGTTTCTCCTACTCAACCTCCACCCTCACCTGTAATGTGATACTAGGTAAAAACAATGACTGCAGATGCTGGAAACCAGATTCTGGATCAGTGGTGCTGGAAGAGCACAGCAGTTCAGGCAGCATCCAACCAGCAGCGAAATCGACGTTTCGGGCAAAAGCCCTTCATCAGGAATAAGCAGGTTAAGCAATTTTTCTACAATAGAATCATAGAGAAGTACAGCTTGGAAACAGATCCTTCAGTCCAACGCATCCATGCTGACCAGATATCTTACATCTATCTTATCCCATTTGCCAGCACTTGGCCGTTAACCTTTAAACTCTTCTTATTTATGATCCCATTCAGATGCCTTTTAAATGTTGTAATTGTACTGTCTCCACATCCTCTGTCAGCTCGTTCCATACACACATGACTCTCTGCGTGAAAATGTTGCCCCTTAAGTCCCTTTTAAATCTTTCCCCTCTCACCTTAAACCTAGGACCTCTAGTTTTGGACTCTATTAGTTTTGGGGGGAAAAAAATCACACTATCCATGCCCTGCATGATCTTATAAATGTCTAAAAGGTCACCCATCAGCCTCTGACACTCCAGGGAAAATAGCCCCAGCCTATTCAGCCTCTCCCTTTACTCGAACCTTCCAACATTGGCGACATTCTTGTATTTTTTTCCGAACCTTATCTTTCCTATACAGGGAGACCAGAATTGCATACAGTCTAATGTCCTGGTTTTCCATCAGGTTTTCCGGTTTCCTCCACAGTCTGAAAATGTGCAGGTTAGCTTGATTGGCCTTGCTAAATTGACCATAGTGTTCAGGGTTGTTCAGGGTTCCTTCGGTCACAAGGAAATGTGCCAGGAGTGGGGTGTGAGCTGGTGGGGGGTGTGGACCTGACGGGGGCGTGGAGGGAATGGTCCAGAGATATATTTCCCTCCCCACCATTATCAGCGTTTCGAAAAGACCATTTCCTCCGTGACTCCCTCGTCAGGTCCACGCCCCTCCCCAGTCCACACCCCACTCCTAGCACCTTTCCCTACAGCAGGACTCCCCTCACCTCCGCCCAAGTCCCCAAAAGATTGTTCCACATCTTTCAGAAATTTACCTGTACCTCTACCAATGTCATCTACTGCATCCATTGCACCCAGTGTGGTCTCCTCTTCATCGGGGAGGCAGGACACCTTCTTGTGGATTGTTTCAGAGAACATCTCTGGGACACCCACACCCACCAACCCCACTGCCCCATGGCTGAAAACTTCAACTTTCCCTCCCATTCCATCAAGGACATGTAGGTCCTGGGCCTCCTCCACTGCCAAACTGTTACCAACCGACGCCTGGAGGAGGAACGCCTCATATTCTACCTTGGGACCCTACAACCACATCGGATAAATGTGGATTTCAGCAGCTTCCTCATTTCCCCACCCCCTACATTATCCCAGTCCCAAACCTCTAACTTGGCACCACCCTCCGGACCTGTCCATTACTCCCTCCTCTGACCGATCGCCTTCTCCCTAATCTTCATCCACCTATCGCTTTCTCAGCTACCTTCCCCCAATCCCCACGCCTTTCCATTTATCTCTCAGCCCCGATCCACAAGCATCATTCCTGATGAAGGGCTTATGTACAAAACATTGATTCTCCTGCTCCTCGGATGCTGCCTGACCTGTTGTGCTTTTCCAGCACTACACTTTCGACTTAAATGTGATCTAACCTTATTAACTACTCTACCATGCGGAGCTTTGTCAAACACCTTACTGAAGACCATATAGAGAATGTCCACCACTCTACCTTCGTCAATGTTCTTCGTCATTTCTTCAAAAAAATCGTGAGACACGATTTCACACATACAAAACCATGTTGACTATCCCTAAGCAGTCCTTGCCTTTCTAAACACATATGTACCCTGTCCCTCAGAATTCCCTCCAACAATCTGCCCAATACTGATTTCAGGCTCACTGGTCTATAGTTCCCTGGCTTTTCCTTGCCACTTTTCTTAAATAATGCACCACATTTACCTCCAATCCTTCGGCACCTCACCTATAGCTATCAATGATACAAATGTCTTAGCAAGGGGCCAAGCAATCACTTCCCTAGCTTTCCACAAAGTGCTAAGGTACACCTGAAGATGCCCAGCACTTCCTCCTCTGTAACATGGACATTTTTCAAGATATCACTATTTATTTACCCAAGTTTTCTAGCTTCCATACCCTTTTGCACAGTAAACATTGATGCAAAATGCTCATTTTATTTCTCAGCCAACCCTTGCAGTTCCACATATATAATCTAGAAACAAAAACAGAAATTGCTGGAAAAGCTCAGCAAGTCTGGCAACATCTGTGGAGAGAAATCAGAGTTAATGTTTCGGGTAAGGTGATTCTTTTTCAGAACTAAAATTTAACCTTGAATATATTCAATGATCCAGCCTCTCCTGCTTTCCAGTTGAATTGAATTTCATAGAATCCTTACACTGCAGAAAGAGGCCACTTAACCCTTTGAGTCTGCACAGACCCTCCAACAAGCAACCTACCCCTGTAACTACCATGGATGATCCATGTAGTCTGCACATCTTTGAGTTGTGGGAGGAAACCAGAGCACCTGGTGGAAACCCATGCAGACACGGGGGAGAACATGCAAACTTCAGACAATCACTCGAATTTGAGATTTGAATCCAAGTCCCTGAAGTTGTGAGGTAGCAGTGCCAACACTGCTCCACTGTGCTGCTCAGAACCACCATTTCACATTATAATGAACCTCTGAAGAAAGAAAAATCTCCTCATCTCTGTCCTAAATGGGAGGCAGATCTCTTATTCATAAACCATGTGCCCTAGTTCTAAACTCCCTGCAAGTGGAAATATCCTCCCTGATTTTGTCCTAATCTGTGCACCCCATCCCCAGCGTCTTATGTTTCACTGAAATCATCTGTAATTCTTCTGAGCCAGTGTAACTCTAATGTCTTCAATTGTTCTTCATAAAATCAGTGATTCACTGTTAATTGTTAATTGAATAAAGTGAACTTTTTCTGAATTTTCATCATGCAATTTTATCTTTTTTACAAATAAGGAGACCCAAACTGCGCACAGTATTCTAAGTGCAGCAATATACAGAATTACTCAATCAGAGAAACCTGACAGCACAGAAAAGGGTACTCCTGTTGTTGAATCTATCCTGGCCAAGAAATTAGTTACCCACCCTAATTCCTCTTGGCATAAATTGGTCTTTAGCCCTAGAGATTACAACACTTCAGGTGCATATCCAGACACCTATTAAACAAGTTGAGGGTTTTGTCTCCACTATCCTTTCAGGCAGTGAGTTCCATACTCCTACCACTCTCTGCTGAAGATTTTCTTTATCTCCCCTCTATGCCCCTAGTGACTAAACCCTCTGCTAAGGTAAATAGGTCCTTCCCATCAACTGTATGTAGGCCCCTGACAATTTTGTAAATTGCAATTTAATCTCTTACTTTTTATTCATTCATGGGGTAAAGGTTCGCTGGCTGACCAGCATTTATTAACAATCCCTAGTTGCCCTTGATAAATTGATGGTGAGCAGACTTCTTTAAACAATGCAGTCCACGTACTGTAGGTTGACCCACAATGCCCTTAGGGAGGGAATTCCAGGATTTTGATCCAATAACACTGAAGGAACTGTGATTTATTTCCAAGTCAAATTGGTGAGTGGCACAGAAAGGAACTTGCAAGTGATGGTGTTCCCAAGTATCTGATCTCCTTGTTCTTCTAGAAGGAAGTGGTCATGGGTTTGGAAGGTGCTGTCTAAGGATCTTAGTGAATTTCTGCAGTGCATCTTGTAGGTAGTACACACTGCTCCTATTGAGCATAAGTGGTGAAGGGATTGGATATTTGTGGATGTGGTGCCAAGCAAGTGGGCTGCTTTGTGCTGCATGGTATCAAGCTTCTTGAGTATTGTTGGAGCTGCACCCATCTGGGCAAGTGGGAAGTATTCCATCACACTCCTGACTTGTGCCTTGTAGAAGATGAACAGGCTTTGGGAGTCAGGAGGTGAGTTACTCGCTGCAATACTCCTAGCCTCTGATCTGCTCTTGTAGCCACTGTATTAATGAGGTGAGTCATGCTGAGTTTCTGGTCAAACAGCATTAGTTATAACCCCAACCAGAGTTTGTCCTCTGATATCCATTGAGCACAGTTTTGCTTGGACTCCTTGATGCCACAGTTGGGTGAATGTGGCCTTGATGTCAAGGGCTGTCCCCTTCATCTTACCTCTGGATTTCAGCTTCTTTGTGTTTGAACAAAGGCTGTAATGAGGTCAGGAGCTGAGTGGCCCTGGTGGAACCCAAACTGGGCATCATTGATCAGGTTACTGCTGAGCAAGTGCTGCTAGATAGCTCTGTTGCTGACACCTCCCATAACTTTACTTATGGCTGATGAGGCGGTAATTGGCCAGGTTGGGTTTGTTCTGCCTTTTGTGTACAGGACGTACCTGGGCAATTTTCCACATTGTGGGGTAAATACCAGTTGTAGCTATACTGGACAGCTTGGCTAGGGGAGCTGCAAGTTCTGGTGCACAAGTCTTCAATATTATTGCCGGAATGTTGTCAAGACTCATAGCCTTTGCACTATTAGTACCTCCAGCTATTTCTTGATATCATGAAGAGTGAATCAAATTGGTTGAGGACTGGTATCTGTGATACAGGGGATGATTGACCACTTAGCACTTCTGGCAGAAGATTGCTGCAAATGCTTGAGCCTTATCCTTTGTTCAGATGTGTTGGGATCTTCCATCATGGAGGATGGGGATATTTGTGGGGCTTCCTCCTCCAGTGAATTGTTTAATTGTCCACCACCATTCATGACTGAATGTAGCAGGACTGCAGAGCTTACCTCTGACCCACTGATTGTGGTATTGTTTAGCTCTGTCTGTCAATTGCTGCTTATGCTGTTTGGCAAGCAGGTAGTCCTGTATGCTAGCTTCACCAGGTTGACATCTTATCTTCAGGTATTCCTGGTGCTGCTCTTGGCATGCCAGGATCAGGTGCTGCTCTTGGCAGGGATCAGGTTGATCCCTGGCTGAATGGTAATGGTTGAGTGGGAGGGTATGCTGAGCTATGAGGTTACAGATTGTGCTGGGGTACAATTCTGCTGCTGTTGATGGCCCACAGCGCCTCATGGATACCCAGAATTGAGTTGCTGGATCTGTACAAAGTCAGATCCATTTAGTACGGTGATAGTGCCACACAACGCAGTGGAATTATTCTCAATGTGAAAGTGGGACTTCATCTCCATAAGGACTGTGCAATGGTCGCTATTACTGATACTGCCATGGACAGATGCTTCTGCAGCTGGAAAATTGGTAAGGATGAGGTCAAGTATGTTTTCCCTCTTGTTGGTTTCCTCACCACCTGCCAGAGATCCAGTCTAGCAGCAATGTCCTTTCGGACCTGACCACCTCAGTCACTAGTTCTGCTGCCCAGCCACTCTTGGTGGTGGACATTGAAATCCCCCACTTAGAGCACATTTTGTGCCCTTGCCACCCTCAGTGCTTCCTCCAAGTGTTGTTCATCATGGAGGAGTACTGACTCATCAGATGATTGTCAGAAAAACTCATCTGGCTCAGTGATGTCCTTTCAGGAAAAAAGTCTGCCATCCTCACCAGGTCTGTCAAACACATCAGTCTAGTTTTTTTTCCCGACAATCAGTAATGGATCCATAGATTCTTAATTCCAGATTGTTAAACATTGAATTCAAATTCACCATCTATGGTGATGGCATTTGAGACCATGTCTCCAGAACATAAGCTGAGTTTCTGGATTAATAGCCTAGTTGTAATGCCAGTAGGCCATCACCTCCTCAGTTCTAAGAAGAACAAACCCAGCCTATCCGATCTTTCCCATACTTGCATTTCTCCAGTTCTGCCAAATACTTACTAATCTTTTCTACATCCTTTCTATTGCTATTACATCCTTTCAGTGATGAGGTGACCTGAGCTATGCACAGTTTGCAACTTAAAGTCTAACTAATGATTTAAGACCATAAGACATAGGAGTGGAAGTAAGGCCATTCGGCCCATCGAGTCCACTCCGCCATTCAATCATGGCTGATGGGCATTTCAACTCCACTTACCAGCATTCTCCCCGTAGCCCTTAATTTGTACACTTCCAGCATAACCTGCTCTTATTTTCTATACCTCAGTGAATAAAAGAAATAATTCCTTCTTAACCACTTTATCGATCTATTCTGTTACCTCAGGGATCTATGAACAGTCACTTCACTGTCCTCACTTTCCCACCACCTCAGTATCCTCCCAATAATTGTTTCTTTGCCTTATTTGGCCAGGGAAATAGTACTGAATAATTTATTGGAACTGTAAGTTTTGAGGTTTTAAACGAATTAGGTCTTAATTTTCCAAAACTCATTAGGTTAGGAAAGGTTCCTTCAGATTGGTAAATAGTTAATGTAACCCCTTTATTCAAAAAGGGAGAAAAACAGGAAACTGCAGGCCCATCATTTTAACGTCTGTTATAGGGAAAATGTTAGAAGGTATTATTTAAGACATTATAACAGAGCTCTTGGGTAAGTTCAACCTAATCCAACAGAGTCAAAATGGTTTTGTCAAAGGGAAATCATGTTTAACTAATTTATTGGAGTCCTTTGAAGAAGTAACTTGTGATGTGAATAAAGGGGAACAAGTGGGTGCATTGTATTTAGATTTCCAAAAGGCCATATCAAAGGTTACTGCAGAAAATGAAAGTGCATGGTATCTGGAGTAATATATGGCATTGATAGAATATTGGCTTGCTGACAGGAAGCAGAGAGTAGGATGTTTTGTCAAGCTGGCAGGGTGACACGAGTAGTGTTCTATAGGTATCCATGCTGGAGCCTTAATTCTTTGCAATTTATGTAAATGAAATGGATGAAGGACTGAAGGTAGGGTTGCTAAACTGGCTCAAAGACAGGTCGGCAAGTGAGTTGTGAATAGGACATAAAGAGCCTACAAAGGGAGATAGATAGTTTTAGTGAGTGGGCAAACATCTGACAAATGGAGTATACAGTGGGCAAGTGTGAAATTATCCATTTTGACAGAAAGAATTAAAAAAAACTATCTTATTGAAATGGTGAAAAGTTGCAGAGCTCTGAAATGCACAGAAATCTGGGTATCCTAGCATATGAATCATATGAATCACTGAAGGATGGTATGCAGGTACAGCAAGTAATCAGGGAAGCTAGTAGAGCGTTATGCTTTATTGTGAGGGGAATTGAATGCTAGAATAGGTGGGTTATGCTTCAATTATACAGGATTATATTTGTGAGATTGCACGTGGAGTACTATGTACAGTACAGGTCACTACATATGTAGAAGGATGTTAATGTTGGAAGCAGTTCAGAGAAGGTTTACCAGCTAATACCTGAAATGAGTAGATTGTCTCTTGAGGAAAGGCTAGACAAGCTACTACGTGTATTCTTTGGAGTTTAGAAGAGTCAGAGATGCCTTAATTGAAACATATTATATCCTGAGGGGACTTGACTAGGTAGATGTTGAAAGGATGTTTCCTCTTGTGGGAGACGCTAAGGAGCCTTGGAGAATTCGCATTTTGTCGATAGTACACACTGCTAGCAGTGAACATGCTGAATCTAAATCGTTTGGTCTCCTGATCATTGAAGGCAGATATTTGAGCAGAGATGTGCATCAGAACCTTGTGGAAGTTCTAATGTGTTAATCTCCATGGGAATTATCTGGGAAGTTTCAACTTCTGGGGGATAATTCCACAAATGTCTCCTGACATATTGTGGGACTTGGGTAATGCAGGCAATGTTAGACTGAAGAAAACTCAATCTAAGTGCCTGGAAAATTACAGAGCTGACATCCTAGTCATTCAGACTGAGCATCCTGACTCCCCCTTCCTGACTAACAGCTTGACCCCCTACCCACCAATCCTGACCTCCTGATGAACCACCCTGACTATCGCCCAAACCTTCCCACCAACCCCACAGCTACATCCTTCAACCACCCAAGTAACTCATCGCATCCAAACTACTCCATGACCTCTCCGAGTACTCCCTAACCCGACTTCACAAGTTCTCCAACCTCCCGACTATCTCCTGTGACCTCATGACTGCACTCTTGACCCTCAAGTATCCAGCAATATATTCACACCGCTGTCATAGCAATCTGAATTCCACTCCAACCAAAACTTATCAACTTTCACCACCCAACATGACTGCCCACTCTAATATGACCCAACTCTACCACATCATCCATCTGTCTTCTCTCTTACTTGCCTTACTTGGTTGAGAATATGCCTTTTGGAGAAAGTGAGGATTGCAGATGCTGGAGATCAGAGACAAAATGTGTGGTGCTGATAAAGCACAGCCGGTCAGGTAGCATCCAAGGAGCAGGAGAATCTTTTGGAGTTTTGGCGTTTATACCTTTCGGAGTTTAAAAGAATGAAAGGTGATCTTATTAAAAACAGATAAACTCCGGAGGGGCCTTGACAGTTTGGGTCGCAGGACAATTCCGCTTCTAGCGGAGCCTAGAATAAGGGGCACTATTTTAAAATAATAAGAGGTCTCCATTTTAAGATGGAATTTAAGATGGATTTCTCTCTGAGTGCTGTCAATGTGTGACGTTCCAAAGGAAACAGAACAGACTGGGTCATCAAAATTATTGGGGTCTGAGTTAGAAAAACTTTTAGAAAGATAGACAAGGGAGCCAAGAGTTGTGAGGGGCAGATAAGGAAGTGGAGTTGAGTTGAAAAAGAAATCAGCCGTGATCTTACATTACGGCTGAGTAGGCTAAGAATGCTGAATGTCTATGTCTGCTCCTGGCTTTCTATCACTTCACCCATTTGCCACCTCATCTACGGTCCATCCTACCCACCTTCCACCTCATTTGCCTTCTATCCTACCCAATTACCACCTCATTTATCTTCCATCCTATCCACCTACCACCTCAGCTACCTGCAACTTCATTCATTGTACCCACTTAACTCACCTTCCTACTCAGCCTATATACCTTGTTAGTTCACTACTTGAGCCATTCACCAACATTCACACTGGCCCATTAAACTAACCACATGGGACCTAAGACACAGGAGCAGAAGTAGGCTGTTCAGCCCATCAAATCTTCTCAACCATTTAATGAGATCCTGTCAGATCTACTAATATTCAACTCAACTTTCCTACCTTTTCTCCATAACCTTTGATTCCCTTACTGACTAAAGGTTTGTCTATCTCTCAGCCTTGAATATACTCAACAACCTAAACTTACAACCCTCCGTGATAATTTTAGATTGGATACAGGTGTAGGCAAGACTGGACGAGAATGAAAGTGAAGCTGATGATGTTGATTTATTAGAGGAGGAAGTCTTGAATCTTGCTTTGCTGATTGAAAACAGTGTAATTGGTGAACAAGATCATTGCTGTGATGGGTTAGAATGGTGCTGGAAAAGCACAGCAGTTCAGGCAGCATCTGAGGAGCAGTAAAATCGACGTTTTGGGCAGAAGCCCTCATCAGGAATAGAGGCAGAGAGTTTCCACCCTTCAGGCTCTCTGTCTGAATTCCTGTTGAAGGGCTTCTGCCCAAAACGTTGATTTTCCTGCTCCTCAGATGCTGCCTGATCTGCTGTGCTTTTCTAGCACCACTCTAATCTAGACTCTGGTTTCCAGCATCTGCAGTCATTGTTTTTACCTCATTGCTGTGATGTTGCTTTAGTGAATGAGTTGGACAAGGTGATAAGAAGGTAGTGAAAGCAAAATATTGAGGAGGCTAAAGGGCAGAATGGTCTGTTTGAGTTCCTAATTCTTGTGTCCAGAATACTGTGGATATCTTAGTTCAGAGGCCCAGAGGGGACCTGGGTTCCAATCCTGCCACAGCAGATGGAGCGATCAAAGAAACTATAACTGATTTAATGAGCCATTCGCAGTTTCACTGTACCATCCGTGAGTACTTAGACATGCATGGCTTAATCTTTGAGACAAGCATACGCTACTGGCAAGATCAACCAGGTAGCTGAACCCAAAGGACTGTCCACCAGCCAACTGGCGCCCGTGGCCCCCCCAGAGGTCAACCTGGCGCCAGGTTCAACTCTTCTGAAATTCAGCCTCTCGTCTGACCCCAAAGCGAGACACCCCGATGGGTCAGGTAGAGCATCATCCTCATGGAAGAAAGGGTGAGCACACACCAGCTGAAACCAGTCGTGTGAGCGAGCTCAGAGGAGAGAGTGGGAGCTCCATCTCCCTGGCTCCTCACCCCGGCTGATGTCCTCCCCACAGTGCTGAGAGAAATGGAATTCCGACACGCAAGGGAAATGGAGACACGGCAAGAGCCCCCCACATAAAGCCTCACTTCAGGAGCAAGGGCAGTGCACGGGCAAGCACGTTACCGGGGCCCACTCCCAAATGCTAAATTTCGGACCACTGGCTCTGCAAAGCTGCGGCTTCTTGGCCTCACCAGAGCAATGTGCGAGAGTCCGTTTCGGAGGCAGAGGGGTGCCAGCTCTCCCGACCCTGCTGTGGTATCGTGACCCTTGACAAATGAGAGCACGTGTCCGGAAGCACCGGGGAGGAACCACTCGGCCTGGAGCACCGGCCCCTAACAGGAAAGCCGGCCCGCCAATGGTGGAATTTGAATTCAATAAAAATCTGGAATTAAGAGTCTAATGATGGTGATGAATCCGTTGTAGATTGTCAGAAAAACCCATCTGGTTCACTAATATCCTTTAGAGAAGGAAACTGCTATCCTTATCTGTTCTGGCCTACATGTGACTCCAGACCCATAGCAATGTGCTTGACTCTTAACTGTCCTCTGACCAAATAGGGGTGGGCAATGAATGCTGGCCTGACCAGCAACACCCACATCCTGTGAATGAATTTTTAAAAATTGGAACTCTAAAATAAAAACACAAGAACTGGAAACAGTCATTTGGATTGGCAGTTAATAGGCTGGATTTTCCCATTTTCTCGAGTGAATTTCATGATGTTCAGGCTGCCAAATGACTAATTGTATATTCTTCACTGCTTAACTTATACAATGGGTTCTGCAAAGCCCAGGTGATGTGTGTTAGTCGGCACGTAATTGCATTTAGGTAAAAACAAGGACTGCAGATGCTGGAAACCAGAGTCTAGATTAGAGTGGTACTGGAAAAGCACAGCAGGTCAGGCAGCATCTGAGGAGCAGGAAAATCGATGTTTCGGGCAGAAGCCCTTCATCAGGAATAGAGCTTTTCCAGCACCACTCTAATCTAGAATCTAATTACATTTGCTTAGTTGACAGGACAAGGAGGCAATTCATGCAAATTATGTCATAATTGTGATTCCTTGGGTCCATGGAGTGTAATCTTCATTCTTGGACACTGAATGTCCTGCTATTGAAGGGCAACTTGATGCCAGATGAGTAGCATTACTGAATCAGTGGATGCATGTTTAATGCAATTGCCTCTAGCAGGACCTCACATTCAAACAATTTTACTCTACCTCAAAGACAAAAACAGCATCTTACCCCACTCACTCTGCCTGCAGTGATAGCCATCTCATATTGTTCTTGCATAAACACAGAATAAGTTAAGTTAATTGTTGTTTTAAGTCTGTCCAAGAGAAAGGCTGTATTAGTGAGTACAATGGGTTCTTTCTTGATTATATGTTTTTGGAGATAAGTCTCTTGATTAAACTTAAAATATAAGCCACAGCTATAAATTTAACCTGGTGCAGTATTTTGTAGAGGAATAAGATGGTGTTATTTTCTGGGTCTGTAGATCGTGAAGGGGCAAAAATGGCCTGCAGTACAGTGATATGTACTTCTTGTCACACGTGGGAGTTTACAGAGAGTTTAAGGGTTACTGCGGATTATATCTGCCATAAATGCTGTTGGATGCGAATCTTATCAGATCGAATGGATCGGTTGGAGAAACAGATAGAAGCGATGAGGAATTTGCAACAGCAACAGTATGTGATGGATGGCAGTTATAGAAAGGGAGGAAAGTCTCAGATACAGTCACATAGATGGGTTAACTCCAGGAAGGGTAAGAGAGTTTGACACTTAGGGCAGGAGTGTTTTGTGGCTATACCCATTTCAAACAGATATGCTGTTTTGGAAAATGTAGGGGGTGATGGATTTTCAGGGGAACGTAGCACGAACAGCCAAGTTTCTGGTATTGAGTCTGGCTCTAATACAACGAGGGATATGTCAGCTTCCAAGAGATCAATTGTGTTAGGGCATTCTGTAGTCTGAGGTACAGACAGACGTTTCTGTGGCCAGCAGAGAAAAAGCAGAATGGTGTGTTGTTTCCCTGGTGCTAGGATCAAGGATGTCTCAGAGAGGGTGCAGAATGTTCTCACGGGGGAGAGGGGCCAGCAAGAAGTCATTGTCCACATTGGAACCAACGATATAGGAAGGGAAAAAGTTGAGATTCTGAAGGGAGATTACAGAGAGTTAGGCAGAAATTTAAAAATGAGGCCCTTGAGAGTAGTAATATCTGGATTACTCCCGGTGCTATGTGCTAGTGAGGGCAGGAATAGGAGGATAGAGCAGATGAATGTATGGCTGAGGAGCTGGTGTATGGGAGAAGGATTCACATTTTTGGATCATTGGAATCTCTTTTGGGAGAGAAGTGACCTGTACAAGAAGGACGGATTGCACCTAAATTGGAAGGGGACTAATATACTGGCAGGGAAATTTGCTAGAACTGTTTAGGAGGATTTAAACTAGTAAGGTGGAGGGTTGGTACCCAGGGAGATAGTGAGGAAAGAGATCAATCTGAGACTGGTACAGTTGAGAACAGAAGTGAGTCAAGCAGTCAGGGCAGGCAGGGACAAGGTCGGACTAATAAATTAAACTGCATTTTTTTTCAATGCAAGGGGCCTAACAGGGAAGGCAGATGAACTCAGGGCATGGTTTGGAACATGGGACTGGGATACCATAGCAATTACAGAAACATGGCTCAGGAATGGCAGCTTAATGTTCCAAGATACAAATGCTACAGGAAGGATAGAAAGGGAGGCAAGAGAGGAAGGGGAGTGGCATTTTTGATAAGGGATAGCATTACAGCTGTGCTAAGGGAGGATATTCCCAGAAATACATCCAGGGAAGTTATTTGGGTGGAACCGAGAAATAAGAATGGGATGACCTCCTTATTGGGATGGTATTATAGATCCCCTAATAGTCAGAGGGAAATTGAGAAACAAACTTGTAAGGAGACTTCAGCTATCTGTAAGAATAATAGGGTAGTTATGGTAGGGGATTTTAACTTTCCAAAGGTTAGACCAGATCTAAAAGTTGATGTTCTAAATTGGAGAAAGGCCAATTTTTGACGGTATTAGGCAAGAACTTTCAAAAGCTGATTGAGGGCAGATGTTCGCAGGTAAAGGGACGGCTGGAAAATGGGAAGCCTTCAGAAATGAAATAGCAAAAATCCAGAGAAAGTATATTCCTGTCAGGGTGAAAGGGAAGGCTGGTAGGTGTAGGGAATGCTGGATGACTAAAGAAATTGAGGGTTTGGTTAAGAAAAAGAAGGAAGCATATGTCAGGTATAGACAGGATAGATCGAGTGAATCCTTAGAAGAGTGTAAAGGAAATAGGAGTATACCTAAGAGGGAAATCAGGAGGGCAACACAGGGATATGAGATAGCTTTGGCAAATAGAATTAAGAAGAATCCAAAGGTTTTTTGCAAATATATTAAGAACAAAAGGGTAACTAGGGAGAGAATAGGGCCCCTCAAAGATCAGCAAAGCGGCCTGTGTGTGGAACCACAGAAAACGGGGGAGATACTAAATGAATGTTTTGCATCAGTATTTACTGTGGAAAAGGATATGGAAGATATAGACTGTAGGGAAATAGATGGTGACATCTTGTAAAATGTCCAGATTACAGAGGAGGAAGTGCTGGATGTCTTGAAACGGTTAAAGGTGGATAAATCCCCAGGACCTGATCAGGTGTACCCGAGAACTCTGTGGGTAGCTAGGGAAGTGTTTGCTTGGCCTCTTGCTGAGATATTTGTATCATCGATAGTCACAGGTGAGGTGCCGGAAGACTGGAGGTTGGCAAACATGGTGCCACTGTTTAAGGAGGGTGGTAAAGACAGGCTAGGGAACTATAGACCGGTGAGCCTGACCTCAGTGGTGGGCAAGTTTTAGATTAGATTAGATTCCCTACAGTGTGGAAACAGGCCCTTCGGCCCAACCAGTCCACGCCGACCCTCTAAAGAGTAACCCACTTAGACCCATTTCCATCTGACTAATGCACCTAGCACTATGAGCAATTTAGCATGGCCAATTCATCTGACCTGCACATTGTTTTTGGACTGTGGGGAGGAAACTGGAGCACCTGGAGGAAACCCACGCAAACGCAGGGAGAACGTGCAAACTCCACACAGACAGTCACCTAAGGCTGGAATCGAATCTGGGATCCTGATGCTGTGAGGCCACTGAGCCAACGTGCTGGAGGGAATCCTGAGGGACAGGATGTACATGTATTTGGAAAGGCAAGGACTGATTAGGGATAGTCAACATGGCTTTGTGCATGGGAAATCATATCTCACAAAGTTGATTGAGTTGTTTGAAGAAGTAACATAGAAGATCGATGAGGACAAAGCAGTAGATGTGATCTATATGGACTTCAGTAAGGCGTTCGACAAGGTTCCCCATCGGAGACTGATTAGCAAGGTTAGATCTCACGGAATACAGGGAGAACTAGCCATTTGCATACAGAACTGGCTCAAAGGTAGAAGACAGAAGTTGGTGGTGGAGGGTTGTTTTTCAGACTGGAGACCTGTGACCAGTGGAGTGCCACAAGGATTGGTGCTGGGTCCTCTACTTTTTGTCATTTAAATAAATGATTTGGATGCAAGCATAAGAGGTACAGTTAGTACGTTTGCAAATGACACCAAAATTAGAGGTGTAGTGGACAGCGAAGAGGGTTACCTCAGATTACAACAGGATCTGGACCAGATGGGCCAATGGGCTGAGAAGTGGCAGATGAAGTTTAATTCAGATAAATGCAAGATGCTGCATTTTGGGAAAGCAAATCTTAGCAGGACTTATACACTTAATGGTAAGGTCCTTGGATGTTGTTGAACAAAGAGACCTTGGAGTGCAGGTTCATAGCTCCTTGAAAGTGGAGTCACAGGTAGATAGGATAGTGAAGAAGGCGTTTGGTATGCTTTCCTTTATTGGTCAGAGTATTGAGTACTGGAGTTGGGAGGTCATGTTGTGGCTGTACAGGACATTGGTTAGGCCACCGTTGGAATATTGTGTGCAATTCTGGTCTCCTTCCTATCGGAAAGATGTTGTGAAACTTGAAAGGGTTCAGAAAAGATTTACAAGGATGTTGCCAGGATTGGAGGGTTTGAGCTACAGGGAGAGGCTGAACAGGCTGGGGCTGTTTTCCCTGGAGCGTCGAAGGCTGAGGGGTGACCTTATAGAGGTTTACAAAATTATGAGGGGCATGGATAGGATAAATAGGCAAAGTCTTTTCCCTGGGGCTGGGGAGTCCAGAACTAGAGAGCTTGGTTTAGGGTGAGAGGGGAAAGATATAAAAGAGACCTAAGGGGCAACCTTTTCATGCAGAGGGTGGTGCGTGTATGGAATGAGCTGCCACCGGAAGTGGTGGAGGCTGGTACAATTGCAACATTTAAGAAGCAGTATGAATAGGCAAGGTTTGGAGGGATATGGGCCGGGTGCTGGCAGGTGGGACTAGATTGGGTTGAGATATCTGGTCGGCATGGATGGGTTGGACCGAAGGGTCTGTTTCCGTGCTGTACATCTCCCTAACTCAATGACTCTAATTGACTTTGGATAAAAGATGGCAAGTTCCAACTTTGCATCTTTGCGAGTGACTAGTTTGCTCCACCTGAGATGCAGGATGATCACCTCACTCTCCCATATTCCCTCTTGTGCTTCTGCCGCTGTGTCCCCAAAACTATTCAGCCCTCTCATGTTTACATTCCATTCCTTTTCTGTAACTATTATTGTCCCCAGTTTACCTCAGGGCCATATCCTTATTAGTGATATACTCTCATCAGGTAATAGACAGAGTGATAGTGACTTATGAATCCTCCACCCTGCTCCCTACAGCTTCCCCACTCTCCTGTTCCTTTATGGCATCCCCCCCATCTATCTTCAATTGCTACTTTCACTGCAGTCATACTTTCAGTGACCCAGTCCAACAAAGCCCATCCCCAGATCTGAGTTGCCCAATTTTCTCAGGAATCCATGGACTGTCAATTAAAAAGACCCTTGACAGTGACCCACCCTCTGACTGAGACATGAGAGTAGCCCCACTCAAGTACAGCCCTCTTGCACCCCCTTGCAATTTCAGTCACCCCAACAAATGCCCAGTTGCACTTCGACCTTTAGGGCTGATCATAGGCCAGTCCCCAGAATACAAAGACATGCATCCCCCACTTTCGATAAGGACCAAACATCTAGCTGATTGCAGCCTATGCCCTGGACTGTATTCAGACGATGGGAGCATCTAATTGACCATAGCCTCCATGACCACAATAAGACTTGTTCCTCTTTGACCCTCAGATATGGCCATTTGGTTGAGGCACATTTAGTATGTTTACCATCAAAGCTGATGGCACATGCTCTGTGTGACATTGACATAGTGCCGCACAGTGACTGGTCCATCCATTTGATAGTTCAGTGCTCTGACGTGTGACGAGCTGCCTGCCTCTCCCTTTGCACCAGGAGGCAATGCAAGTCACAGCACTGGCAGCTTCCAAGTGAATGAGTGATAAGAAAGGAATCTTACACTCATTAGGTACATCCTGTGTAGATCCATGAGACACATATGTGTCCCAGCATGCAAACCATACTGGCAGAAGTGTTCAAGTGCAAGGTTTCCCTGAGCATCCAAGTGAAACTGTGAAGGACCAAAGTGATGTGGGAATTGGTCTCAGAGCAGGGAAGCTGGCATGGTCAGGCTGATGGTTTGTTGGTGCTGAGGGGCAGACAAAGGGTGGAGGAGGACAGGGTCTATTAAACATTTAGTGCCATTGTGGTGCAGACAGAGTTGTCAGATGCCAAGGAAAACAAGCTGCTGTTAGCAAGCAACTGCTCCAGTTTTCATGATGGGAATTGGCACTGTAGAGTTTCACGTGGAAAGAGAGGAGAATTGGAAGCTGCGTAAAAATGACATGGCTTGTAGTATTAATGGGATTTTAATGCAGAAAATAAGATAGTCGCGACACATTACAGAGATTCTGAGGTCATTGAGTTTTCTTTTCAATTTTAACATTAGGACCTTTTCATTCATTCTCACTTCATTTTCCCAACTGGTTCGATTTGTCCCACACCCTTCAATGCAGCAGAAGATTCCACCCAACGTTTCAGATCAGGAATGCTTCATCAGAAATAAATTACTTGTTATAAAGTCATAGAAGTCATAGAAGTATACAGCATGGAAACAGACCCTTTGGGGGTCATCCATGCCAACCAGATATCCTAAATAAGGCTACTCCCATTTGCCAGCACTTGGCCCATATCCCTCTAAATAAACCAAATCATTCAATGACATTTCCACCACCTCCAAATGGACCCCACCACCAGGGATATATTTCCCTCCACACCCCTTTCCGCAAAGACTGTTCCCTCCGTGACTACCTGGTGAGGTCCACGCCCCCCAACAACCTACCCTTCTGTCCTGGCACCTTCCCCTGCCACCACAGGAATTGCAAAACCTGCGTCCACACCTCTTCCCTCACCTCCATCCACGGCCCTAAAGGAGCCTTCCACATCCATCAAAATTTTGCCTATACATCCACCAATATCATTTATTGTATCCGTTGCTCCCAATGCGGTCTCCTCTACAATGGGGAGACTGGACGCCTCCTAGGGAACATCTCTGGGACACCTGCACCAATCAACCACACCACCCTATATCCCAACATTTCAACTCCCCCTCCCACTCTGCTGAGGACATGGAGATCCTGGGCCTCCTTCACTGCCGCTCACCCACCACCCAAAGCCTGGAGAAAGAACGCCTCATCTTCCGCCTCGGAACATTTCAACCCCAGGGCATCAATGTGGACTTCACCAGTTTCCTCATTTCCCCTTCTTCCACCTCACCCCAGTTCCAAACTTCCAGCTCAGCACTGTCCCCATGACTTGTCCTACCTGCCTAACTTCCTTCCACCTATCCACTCCACCCTCCTCTCTGACCTATCACCTTCATCCCACCCCCATTCACTCATTGTACTCTTTGCTACCTTCCCCCACCCTCCTCTCTGACCTATCACCTCCATCCCCACCCCCACTCACCTATTGTACTCTATGCTACTTTCTCACCACCCCCACCCTCTTCTTATTTATCTCTCCACCCTTCAGGCTCTCTGCCTGTATTCCTGGTGAAGGGCTTTTGCCCGAAACGTCGATTTTCCTGCTCTTCGGATACTGCCTGAACTGCTGTGCTTTTCCAGCACCACTCTAATCCAGTATCCCATATCCCTCTAAACCCTTCCTATTCATGTACCCATCCAAATGCCTTTTAAATGTCATAATTATACCAGCCTCCACCACTTCCTCTGACAGCTCATTCCATATACGCACCCATCCTCTGCATGAAAACTTTGACCCTTAGGTCCCTTTTAAATCTTTCCCCTCTCACCATAAACCTATGCCCTCTAGTTTTCAACTCCCCTACCCAGGGAAAAGACCTTGACTATTCACCCTATCCATGCCCCTCATAATTTTATAAACCTCAAAAGGTCAGTCCTCAGTCTCTGATGCTCCAGGAAAAATAGCCCCAGCCTATTCAGCCTCTCCCAATAGCTCAAAACCCTCCAAATCTGGCAACATCCTAGTGAATCTTATCTGAACCTTTTCAAGTTTCACAACATTCTTCCTATATTGTTGTTGAGTTTGTCCCAGCTTCAACAAATATATTAATGCTGCCAACTTCCTGCTCAGCTTTACTCATGGAAAGGCTTTATGCCAGTCTACCTAACACCTGTTCATTTTCATTCAAGCCAAGCTAGCTAAGATAGAAGGCATATTATTGTGTAATCCACATTGAATCAAAGATACTCATTCAGAGCAAAGAGCCCAGACAGATCACCAATCTCATGACAAGAAGAGTTTTTAACATCCAGAGATTATTATTCCCCCACTGTTGGTCAGAAAAGCAGTAAATATAAAGAAAAAACAACTGTAAAAGGCCATTTGCACAACAATGATGGTCATGGGGGCTATGCTCCCATCGTCTTAATACAGTCCAGGAAGTAGGCTGCAATCAGCTAGGTGTTTGGTCCTTGTTGAAAGTGGGGGCTCCACAAATCAGGGAAATACTGTCATATTACTGGAAAATACTGAAACTTTTTGTCTTACACTCATCAGGGAGCATTAATTCACAAGAATATCAGGTAAGGGGAAATCAGTATTTATGCTCCATGAGAGGAAAATGCTGACTGGTTAACAAGTGGATGCAGCTTAGTTGAAGAATCCCCATGGAGAATGCACCAGTTAATGATGACTGACAGTTAACTGTAAGTCAAGCTTTGTTTAAATTTTAAACCAGGCAGCTTGACACTGATTGGTCAAGGTATTACCCGAAGGAATGAACCACTAACTGGTTGTCACCAACCGTGTTGATGTGGCATGAGCACAGTCCGTGCACATGTTTTTGTTTTCCTGCAAAGAATATGGACTTGTGTCTGAATGTATGTAGCTTGCAGTGCATGTAAATCAACACGTTACCAGCCTGACTGATGAGTCAAAATTGCCTGTCTCAGGTTGGTTGGAAACAGTAAGTACTTTGCAAATTGCTGACCAATCAGGATCAACATGCCTGGTTTAAAATTTAAAACACAGCTTGACAGGTCATCATTAACTAGGGCATCCTGTATGGCAAAAACTCTTAACAACCAGAATCGACTTGTTTCCCAGTCGGCACAGTGCTCTCATATTGTATAAATTTTGGTTTTCCCAAACATGAGTATGATTGCAGGTTCCTGATAAGTTTGAAATGGAAAACTTAACAAAATGAGTCTGTTTTCAGTATACTGACCTTCTATACTATCATTTGATCAGGAGTTGAAGTGTTTGAGGAATGGTCATATTTGGCCCAAATAGACTTTTCTCACCAACTTTTCTTAAGTTATTACTTTATTCTGTCTTCCAGCTATTAATATTCTTTCATCCATGAATGATTACTATAATAATCATGCAGAACTTTTCTAGATAGAGTCATAGAGTCATAGAAATGCACAGCATGGAAACAGGCCCTTCGGTCCAACCCATCCATGCCAACCAGATATCCCAACCCAATCTGCCCACCTGCCAACACCCGGCCCATATCCCTCCAAACCCTTCCTATTCATACTGCTTCTTAAATGTTGTAATTGTACCAGCCTCCACCACTTCCGGTGGCAGCTCATTCCATACACGCACCACCCTCTGCATGAAAAGGTTGCCCCTTAGGTCTCTTTTATATATTTCCCCTCTCGCCCTAAACCTATGCCTTCCAATTCTGGATTCCCCAACCCCAGGGAAAAGACATTGTCTATTTACCCTATCCATGCCCCTCATAATTTTGTAAACCTCTATAAAGTCACCCCTCAGCCTCCGACGCCCCAGGGAAAACAGCCCCAGCCTGTTCAGCCTCTGCCTATAGCTCAAATCCTCCAACCCTGGCAACATCCTTGTAAACCTTTTCTGAACCCTTTCAAGTTTCACAACAATTTTCCGATAGGAAGGAGACCACAATTGCACGCAATATTCCAATATTAAACTCTATCTTAAAATACTTATGTCAAAACTGCACTTATAAGTAACAATCCTGCATTAAATACTAGGAATACTAAATACTTTGTTCAAATTCACATTATTTTCTCTGTCATAATAAAAACTAAGCGTTTAGAATTATTAACGAATGTGACAAGAGTAGAGAGAAAAATGTACTGATCACTGGTCATGGGGACTAGAACATAGATGTAAGATTAAACATTAAGAATTGAGAGTAAGAGAATCTTCTACGAAGTAAAGATGGGTGTTGAGATGGTGAAGTGTTGTAGTGAAGACCTTGTCTGACCTTTTCATGGAGCAGGGCCATTTTTTTTTCTGTTTTATCAGGGTTGGTATGAACATTTTAGATTGACAAGCAGTAAACATAAATTTTAGGAAAGAAAAACCAAAGCAATCAATCAATAATTTCAAAGTTTTAATAGTAAATAATTAGCACACAAATTTAATCATTCAGTCACTCACAAACATAGAATCACTGAGACACCTACATACAGATTGAACCATTCACTCACCCAGACTGAATTTCTGATGCACATACACACTGGTAATCTGAGTTTTGAGAAGATTTGTAGCTCAGGTTGAGGTTCGGGATGTAGATTTGCTCGCTGAGCTGGAAGATTCATTTTCAGACATTTCTTCACCATTCTAGGTAACATCTTCAGTGAGCACTCTGAATGAACCTTCTAGTTCAGTGAGCAAACCTACACCATACTGATAATCCACTCAATCTCACTCTCATACAAACTAAAGAGCTCACTCTCTCTCATTTATACACACACACACACACACACACACACACACACACACAGTCTGTTTCCACCCTTCCAGTGTTTCACCACATTGGCACAGCTCGCTTGTGGGCATGGTATTGATACATCGTGTAAGCGACCGTATCATTTTCCGTTTTGGACAATGCATTTTGTAAAGTTAAGTACAGTTAGGAATTATACAATGAATGGGAGAACCCTTAGGAACACAGATATGCAGAGGGACGTGGTTGTGCAGACCCACAGACTTTCACTAGAACACAGGAGGTCGAAGGGCAACCTGATAGAAGTTTATAAGTTGTGACTGGCATGGCTAAAGTGGAATGTCTGAGGTTTTTTTTGCCAGGATGGAGGGGTCAATTACCGGGGTCACAGGTTCAAGCTGCAAGGGGGGGAACTTTAAAAGACATGTTCAAAGGAAGTTTTTTACAAGGTGAATGCTTCGAATGTGTTGCTAGTGGAGGAGGTGGAAGCAGACACATAGCAGCATTAAAGAAGCATCTGGATGAATACATGAACAGGAAGGGAATAGAAAGATAAGAATCCTGTAAGTGAAGTATAGAAGGGAAGGCATGAAGGGCTGAAGGGCCTGTTCCTGTGCTGTATTGTTCTTTGTTCTTTGTTTGTTCTAAATTGAATTGTAAATTGCACTACCACATAGCAGAAGTATCAGGAGAGATTTGCAACTTGGAAAAATTGAATGATGTACATTTTTAGTTGTACAAGACAGTGTTGATTTCCAAAACAGTTGGGAAAAGATTACTTTGAGGAGGAGCAGCTTCAAGAATCTTTGAATGAAGGGAAGCTGACCTGACGACAGGTACCTTACCTGGTTGAATTATGATTTGCTACAAATCTGTAGGTGCAGGGCAGCCTGAAATAGAACACCTCTCTTTTTCTCCCCCTCTACCTCCATGTGAAAAGACATTAAAGCTAAGAGTGCTTGAAAGAAATAATTGTAGCAAGAGAAGACCGAAATCTGCTAGGTAAGCTATCAAAATTGAGACAGACCATCATTTTTATAGACAACTGCAATTGCGGAAACCAAAAGAAACTATAAGAGGTAATTTAACTCTCCCCTTTGATCTGGATTCTTCATCTTCAGAATTTGTTCCATATCTATATATTTTTCCAGCCATCGTATTTGTATCAACTGCCTGTCTTTTATCTGTTTTAATCACAAGTGAGTGTGTATTGTGTTTTTAAACGGACAGAAACATAGAAAAATAGGAGCAGCAGCAGCAGGCCATTCAGCCTTTTGGGCCTGCTCCACCATTCACTATGATCATAGCTGATCACCCACCTTAATACGTTGTTCATGCTTCCTCCCCACATCCTTTCATCCCCTTAACCCCAATATATTAACTATTCCTTGAAAGTATTCAATGTTTTGGCTTCAAGTACTTTCTGTGACAGAGATTTCTAGAGGCTCACAACTTTCTTGGTGAAGAAAGTTCTCCTCTGGACACCTTGTCATTGGGAAAATCCTTCCTGTGTTATAGTCTTCAACAATCCAGTTTTTCTTCATATGTCACTCTCACAACCCCAGGAATCCATCGAGTAAACCTTTGTAAAATAACTCCGCGAAGACTGGTCTCCCATCACCAAGTCACCCTTTGTTTAAACATGCATAGTACATGATACTGATCCAGCACCCTCAGTGTGAAGAGAATCTCTGAAACTCCTGCTTATATCTATCAGCTGGACCAGATGGGCAGCCCCAATCAGGGAACTCATATTCTATGAGATAATTTAGCTGACCTTACTCCAAATATGATATCCCTTCCCCTCCAATTTCTGCCTCGGCTATGGGGACATGTAGTGGACTGTAGACTGCCTCTTGCACCTGGAGCATACAATAACAGGGGGGCAGGTGGCAAGGTTGCAACATCTGCCGTGTCCATCTCACCTTCATAGGTTTCTTTGAGGCCATACGGAAGGGAAGAACCCACCCGTTCTCACAGTCCTGTGGTTGTTCTGAGGGGCCGGCTATGTTTTGCTTCTGCCCCATTTGCAAGGTTGCAGCTTTCATGTGGTCCATGCACTTGCTCAGGACCGCCTCTCCTTCCTGAACTTTGTATGTCACTGCACCATGCCTCTTACCCTTGCAGGGCCATTCCTGTGGTTTCAACACCAGATATGATCCCCTGAAGTAAACTGTCTCTCTCACTTAGTGGAGTCTTGGTGTTCGGCATTGGTGTTCCTGATGCTATTTCACTCCTTCCCCTCCCACCCTCACCTCCAACAGGTCCATGAATATCAGGTTTAATCCGGTGCAGAGTTTTCTCTCCTTTAACAATTCTGCAGGAGCTATCCCTGTAGTTGCATAAGCATGGTCTTATAATCAAACAGGATCCGCGACAGCTTGGTGTCTAGTGAAGCTGTTGGCTGCTTGTTTAACCCTGTTTTGAAAGTTTGGAGTGCTCTTTGCGCCAGACCATTGGATAATGGATGGTATGAAGCTTCCTTACATGCCAAATGCCATTCGACTTCAGGAAATACTCAAATTTCCTGCTGGTAAATGAGAACCTGTTGTTGGGGAGTTTGTGTACTGGAAAGGATGCTCACTGCTTTTCAAGTGTCATATCTCTGCTCAGGATATGTCCTGAGTGAGGCTATACAATTGCATTCATTCAAGAGGTGCTCCCTAAGCCCAGTCAGCCTGGTGAGGGTGTCCACTTCCATCGGCATCTGCTGTAGCTCGTAAACTCCACTTGCCACATTTTCTAACAACAAGCCAGCTGTAGTGCTTGATTGAAGTCCAGTTAGAATTCAGCTAGTAGGCACTTTTGCATGGTCACATCATTAATTCCACACACCAAACGGTCTCTCAGCATCTCAATAAGGGTCAAGCCAAAATCACATGCCTCTGCCAGTTGTCTTAATCTCATCAAAGATCCCGATAAGGATTCCCCTGGTTCTTGAACTGTCGAGTAAGACCAATAGCATCTCAGAATTGGAGGAGCTTTGAGATTGTAATATGCGTTGTCTAAATCTGTCAACTCTTGTAAGGTTTTAGTATCTGTTGCCTCCAGGAAAGTTAAGTTCCTAATACCCGAAAAAACTGTGGGTCCACAAGCTGTCAGAACTACTCACTACTTTTCATCTGCCCCAATGTCATTTGCATTGAAAAAAAACATTTTTTTCTACATACTAGACCCAGTATTCGATGGCAGGATCAAATGAGTCAAGCTTCCCAAATAGCAGCATGATGTGAGAAATGGTTACCCGATTCAAAGATAACTGTTGCAAGTGAATATCTTCAGGAGCATCTTTTCTCTCATTGCCACTGAAATAATTCCATGAAGACTGATATCCTGTCACCAAGTCACCCTTTACTTATACATGCACAGTACATGACACTGACCCAGTTAGCTCAGAACTAGCTCCTGGAGTGAACAGAACCCCTGACACTCCTGTCTATATCTGTCAGCCAGGACTCTCTGACTGGAGCAGATTAACTGTCCCAATCAAGGAACTCATATTCTATTCAGGAACTTACCTGGCTGGCCATGTTACGATCACTACACTTGGTTGCATTCCCTCCATAGCTAGAGCATCCTTCATCAGATAAGAAGACCAAAACTGCACACAATATTTCAGGTATGGTCTTAGCAAGGTTCTATCCAATTGCAGCAAGGCTCCTGTACTGAAATCCTCTTGCTCTAAAGGTCAATATACCATTTGATTTCTTCACTGGTTCCTGCCCCTGCATGCTTACTTTCAGCCATTGGTTTATGCCAACACCCAGGCCTTCCTCCAGTTCCCCCTTAGCTCTGTTGGCTGGGTGCTTGGTTTGCACTACCAAGTGATGCTGATAGTATGGGTTCAATTCCCCCACTGGCTGAGGTTGTCATCCTCTTCCCTCCTTCAACCTGTTGTATGGTGATTCTCAGCTAAATTGCCACTGGTTGTGTTTTTCTCTCTCTCTCTCTCTAATGAGGGAGTAGCCCTGTGGTCTAGTAAGACTTCCTGCTGGTCATCTAGGTAATAATCTGCCTTCCTATCTTTGCTATCAAAGTGAATAACCTCACATTTATCCTTACTGATCTTCATCTGCAATGCATTTGCCCACTCATTCAACTTGTCCAAATCAACTCAGGTATAGTTTAAGTTGCAGAGTAGTGGCATAAAAACTGTCTGAAAGTCTTCCTAATCTCTGCCAAGTTTGGTTAAAAACATGTCTATTAGATTCACCATCCCAAGGAATGTTTGAAATTCTGTGATGTTTCTACAATTTTTTAGTTTTGTTATTTTGTGAATTAAATGTGATTCCAGTCACTTGGGTAATGATTCCTAATGCTAACATGTAATGTTATATCTTTGGGTGATGCAAATTTGCACTTCTCTTTCAACATTTGATTGAGATTCCGTTGAACTCCCATCACTATTGTAACTCCTTGATCATGTTCCTCTTTTTTTGTGGATCCATGATTCATCTATGTTATTCATGTGGTGTACTGCACCATCAAGGCCTTTGAATGTTTCAGAGATTGCTTTCTGAAACGTTTCTGAAGTGGACTCAAGTCCAACGAGTAATCTGTTCTCACAATAACCTTCTGGAATCTTTGTTCGGAGATGATTGGACAGGACACACACAGAAATGGCAATGGTGTTGTCTGGGATATAATGTATGAAATATGACTCTGTAAGTATGACTATATCCACTCTCCTACCCTGTCTAAGTCCTTCTGCAGCTTCCCCACTTCCTCAACGCTATCTGTCCCTCCCCCATATCATCTGCAAACTTAGCAACAGTACTATAAAAAGGATACTATTAACTAGAAAGAGTGCAGAAAAGGTTTGCTAGGATGCTACCTGTACTGGACAGTCTGAGTTATAAGGAGATGTTAGATGTGTTTGAACTTTTTCCCAGCATAGGAGACTGAGGGGTGACCTTATAGAGGTCTATAAAATCATGAGAGAGATAGATAAAGTAGATAGCCAACAGCTTTTTCCCATGGTAGGGCAATCTAAAACAAGAGGTACGATACAAAAGGGCCCAGAGGGGCAAATATTTTTACATATGGTGTGGTAAGTGTCTGGAATGGGCTGCCAGAGGTAGTGGTGGAAGCAAGTACATAGGAGACTGAGGGGTGACTTTGTGCTGATTAAAGAACTTTTTTGATTTTGAATGGCACAGAGACATTTCTCTTTGCCATGGGCTGGCCTTTTACTTTTAATGATGTTTCTCCATTACCTTTGCAAATTCATGGAAGATAGTTGTCATTTTAATTGTTTAAGCCATATACATTGATCTGATAATATTGAAAAAAACGTTTCTTGTATTGAGTTTAAACTCCATGAGTTGTATATTTACTTTTAGTTGGATGCTCCAATATTTATTTTCAGAATCATTGACTTGCTCCAGCAAAATGTTTCTTTTTGATTTTGTGGTTCAAGATTCAAAATTTTTCAAATCTTGAATGTTTCTCCTTTAGTTTTTCTGTTGCCTGTATTTTAAAGTTGCAGGCTATTTAAAATGACCTAATCTCCTATAATTGTGACTCTGTTCTCACCCTGCTGTTTGTTCAACTTGTTTCTATTGCATCGAAGATGCTTCAAAATGGCAGCTGGCGTACATATTTTTGTGCTGGCGTACATATTTTTGTACTGGCTACAATTTTCTAGCACTTTCTCCTTTGCACCTTGTGAACTGAATCACTTTGCTCAATTTTTCTCACAGCACATCAGATTAATCTCGACTGCTTTCTCTGTTGTTCTGATCCCTGATGGTACTACCAGGTAAATCAGATCCCAAAATGATACCTGGCTTAGATGATAAGACCATAGACATAGGAGCAGAAACTAAGGCCATTCAGCCCATCAAGTCTGATCTGCCATTCAGTCATAGCTGATAAGTTTCTCAACCCCATTCTCCCGCTTTCTCCCATTAATCCTTGATTTCCTTGATACTCAAGAACCTATCTATCTCAGTCTTAAAAATACTCAATGACCTGGCCTGCACAGCCTTCTGTGGCAGTGAATTCTACAGATTCACCAATCTCTGGCTGAAGAAGCTTTTCCTTATCTCCGCTCTAAAAGGTCTTCCCTTTACTCTAAGGCTATACCTGCGGGTCCTAGTCTCTCCTACCAATGGAAACATCTACCCAACTGCTACTCTGTCCAGGCCATTCACTATTCTGTAAATTTCAATTAGATCTCCCACTCATCCTTCTAAACTCCATCAAGAATGGACCCAGAGTCTTCAAACATTCCTCATATACTAAGCTTTTCATCCCTGGGACCATTCTCATGAACTCCCTTTGAACACACTCCAAGGCCAGTGCATCCTTCCTGAGATACGGCACCTAAATCCGCACACAATACTCCAAATGTGGCCTCAAAAGTACATCCCTGTTTTTATATTCAAGTCCCCTCAAAGTAAATGCCGTCATTGCATTTGCCTTCCTAACTACTGACTCGTCCTGCAAGTTTATCTTGAGAGAATCCTGGACTAGAACTTTCAAGTCTCTTTGCACTTCAGAATTCTGAATTTTCTCCCCATTTAGAAAATAGTCCATGCCTCTATTCTTCCTATCAAAGTCCTTGACCTCACACTTTCTCACATTGTACTCATCTGCCACTTCTTTGCCCACTCTCCTAACCTGTTCAAATCCTTCTGCAGCCTCCTTACTTCCTCAATGCTACCTGTCCCTCAACCTACCTTTGTAGACATCTGCAAGCTAAGCCAGAATACCCTCAGTTCCTTCTCTAGTTCGTTAATGTATCAAGTGAAAAGTGGTCCGAACACTAAGCCTTGCAGCTTTGATAGATTTTATTTTGTAGAGAGTAAATGTAATGGTTCACCCACTGAAATATATTCACACAATGCTGCAGATTTTCTTTCACAACAGAAGAGAAATTTATCACACAAGTTAAGAAATATAAAATACAAACCAAGCCATCTATTTCTAGAAGAAACTTAGAAATATCCTAAAACACAGAGCACAAAGAGTTTCAACCTGTTTTCCTCCACTACTGAGTCGGTCATACTAGTCAGAAATGCCCAATTACATCTGATCTCAGAAGCTAAGCAGACTCAGGCCTGGTTAGTACTATCTGTTACAGACACTCAACTCCTGAGGAACTGCATTGATAGCTCAACCCTTTAGGCCTCTACTTACTGACTCCTTACAGATTTTTACCAGAAACATGGAGACAGTTCGATGAGTCCTTTACAAGTCAATTGACATGATGGTTTCACAAATCTGAAATTCACAAACTTTCTTGGTTCTAATAATCTAACCAATTTCTCCCAGTTTGGAAAATTCATAAGCTAAACTCCCAATGCTGAGATGAGGGGATCCCTGAACTACCTTGAATTCCTTCTTGGAGGAAGAGTAATTTTGCTTCTAAATTCAACCTGGTGTTTTCTGAATTGAATTTAATACCTTGCAGCAAATAGATTCTTCTGAACTGAAAACAAATCTTTCATGGCCTTTCATGTTTACCCTCCCAGTCATTAGATCAACAGTATAAACATCTTCCCATTAATACCACGGAGGTGTGGGTCATTTGCTTTTTGACAAACATTGGATTAGGTCACAGTTCCAGAATGACTCCCTGACATTTTTAGAGAAGACGCTTCATAAAAGTAATCAATGCCCATCCAATACTATATTGAAATCCAAGTTTCAAAAATTATATTAATGTATAGTGAATACCCACTTTTCATCACATAATTCTGTTTCTGAAAATCTATTGGTTTAACAATTTACCGCTTTCTCTAACTTTAAATCTTCTCCAGCTGGTAAAAGGTCGGGCAATATCTCATCTGCCATTCTGACTAGGATCTATATCCACAAATGTTTTCTTGAAGGACAGAAGCGACACCTTTTTCATGCAGAGGGTGATGTGTGTATGGAATGAGCTGCCAGGGGAGGTCGCAGCTTCAAGCTCGACAGAAATAAAATGGCTCTACTTTTTGAGATTATCAAATTTTCAGTTCTGTACTATCAGGAATTAGTGTTATTAATTATCCAAACTCTTTGACTTGAGGACTGTCATCCAACTGATTTTCAGCGTAGTTTCCACTTGTCTGCTATCAAGAACTTGTTCCCTTTTATAAATAGCAACTACTTTTTACTATGTGTTGCCACTGTAATATGGGCGTTGTACCTGATGTGGCAACACTTATGTTAGTTCCTGTAACACAAGAACTAGACATGGGTAACATGGTAATGAAAGGCTCACCAGACATACAGCTCCTGATATACAGTCAGTTCTGACATAGAGTCATAGAGATGTACAGCACAGAAACAGACCAGATATCCCAACCCAATCTAGTCCCACCTGCCAGCACCCGGCTCATATCCCTCCAAACCCTTCCATTTATATACCCATCCAGATGCCTTTTAAATGTTGTAATTGTACCAGCCTCCACCACTTCCTCTGGCAGCTCATTCCGTACATGTACCACCCTCTGTGTGAAAAAGTTGCCCTTTAGGTCTCTTTTATATCTTTCCTCTCTCACCCTAAACCTATGCCCTCTAGTTCTGGACTCCCCGACCCCAGGGAAAAGACTTTGCCTATTTACCCTATCCATGTCCCTCACAATTTTGTAAACCTCTATAAGGTCACCCCTCAGCCTCCGACGCTCCAGGGAAAACAGCCCCTGCCTGTTCAGCCTCTCCCTGTAGCTCAGATCCTCCAACCCCGGCAACATCCTTGTAAATCTTTTCAGGTTTCACAACATCTTTCCGATAGGAAGGAGACCAGAATTGCACGCAATATTCCAACAGTGGCCCAACCAACATCCTGTACAGCCGCAACATGACCTTCCAACTCCTGTACTCAACACTCATAACGTGATAAGTTTCATTCTCGTGCAATCCCACATTATAAGAAAATTGCGCAATAGCTGCGCCATTTAAACCATTGGGGCTGAATCGTGATATTGCCAATACAAGTAAGGAAAATTTGTGCACTACAAATAACTGTCTAAATTCTTTAATTGCGTTAAAGTCAATGCGCATTGAAGAAACACATGTTACAGCAGCATCAACTGCATACATATATTACAACCACAGGCATTTCAGTCTCTGGGCTAATATTAACCTTTTCAGTTAGAAAATGAATCAAGTGTTCATCAACTTGTCATACTCCAAGTGGCCTTAGTTGAGATCGATCTGTAACTTTTACGCCATTAGGTCACATGGAATGAGATGGGAATAATCTCATGATTATGTCTTTTAAAGGAATGCAGCAGACTAAATGTAAGACATGACTGCCAAAGTGGTGGTACAGCACTGGAGTGTATAATGGGGCCATTTTCAGCGGATTTGGATATGTGGATGAAACATCCAGATTGTATCAAAATCCTGCTCTTCAAGCATTACCAACCAGGAGGAACGTGGTTTAAGTTAGTATACACTATACTTCAGTCTCAGTGCATGACACTGCAGTCAGAATCTTGAAACAAGAGTTTGTATAAGCAGCAAATCTTTGCCTGTAAAGCTACAAACAGGTTGAAATTCTGTTTATTTCTATATTAACACATTGATTAACATGTTGTGTAAAATTTTATTACACTGATTAACAGTCTTGTCTCAACTTTCTATCTGCATAATTTAGTTCAGTCATCAACCTATGCAAAACACGGCTTATTAACTTGTCAAAGCAACTCTGATTGTAATTTCATTAGTACTTTATCTAGGCAGGTAATAATTTTAATCACATACAGATTTATAATGTGACTAGAGAAGAATGGCAGCTTTACATCAAGTCTCCTGATCCTATCCCATACCTCTGTCCTGTTTTCAAGTAGATACCAACTTTCCTTCAAAAGATGCTTTTGCATCTGATTCTCTAACCTTTTGAGGATGTGTTTCGCTGGTTGGAACAACTGGCAGTACTGAAAAAAATATCTTTATTTCCCCCTCTTGGTCTCTAAGACCATAGACTATAAGAATAGAATAGAATATCCTCTATTGTCATGTATACAGAAATACAGGAGTACAGTGAAAAGATTTTACAATGACTGCCTCTAATGACGCCATCTCAGGTACAAGTACCTAGGTACAAATCTTGGATAAAAAAGAGGAATAAAAGGGAAAGTGGTAGCATTACTTACAGTGTCTAAAAAATAAGCTAGAAGTAAGATGGTTATAACATAGTTAAAAGATTGACATTACAGTGCAGTAAGAAGTTCAGTTAGTCATTACAGTGCAGCAGCTCAGCAAGTGTATGGTCTGAGTGCTTGTGCCAGTCCACACTCCCAACAACTGTTCCACTCCTTCCAGGCCTGCAGCCCCCATGGCACAGGCATTCAGCTGCACCAAGGTAAGTTGTGCTGCTGCAGGACTCATCTTTCCTCTCACGGATCTCCAGGACTTATTCCCCCTCGTGTTGCTCTGGGACTCACTCCCCCTTGTGCTGCACCAGGACTTGTTCCCCTTGCTGCACTGGGATGTACTTCCCTTTGCACTGTTCCAGGGCTTGTTATCCTCGCACTGCTCCGGGATTCGTTTTCCCACACGCTGCTCTGGGACTTATTTCCCCACATGCTGCTCTGGGACTCAGTTCCCCGCACGCTGCTCTGGGACTTGTTTTCTCTCACACTGCTCCAGAACACGTTTCCCTATGCACTGCTCAAGGACACATTTCCCTATACACTGCTCAAGGACACATTTCCCTGTGCACTGCTCTGGAACACATTTCCCTACGCACTGCTCTGGGACACGTTTCCCTGTGCACTGCTCTGGAACACATTTCCCTACGCACTGCTCTGGGACACGTTTCCCTACGCACTGCTCTGGGACACGTTTCCCTGCGCACTGCTCTGGGACACGTTTCCCTGCGCACTGCTCAAGGACACGTTTCCCTGCGCACTGCTCAAGGACACGTTTCCCTGCGCACTGCTCTGGGACACGTTTCCCTGCGCACTGCTCAAGGACACGTTTCCCTGCGCAGTGCTCTGGGACACGTTTCCCTTCGCACTGCTCCAGGACACATTTCCTGCTGTGCTGCTCTGGGACACATTTCCCTACGCTCTGCTCCAGGACAAATTTCCCTGAGTGCTGCTCTGGCATTCGTTTCTTCATGCGCTGCTCTAGGATACGTTTTCTCTTGCGCTGCTCCAGGAAACACTTCCCCCCATGCTGTTCTGGTTCATGTTTCCCGCGTGCTGCTCCAGGAGACGTTGCCCTGTGCATTGCTCTGGGACTCATTTCTTCGTGCGCTGGTTTGGGACTCATTTCACCATGCACTGCTCCAGGACACATTTCCCCTCGCGCTGCTCCAGGACACATTTCCCCTCGCGCTGCTCCAGGACACATTTCCCCATGCACTGTTCCAGGAAATGTTTCCCCACGAGCTGCTCCAGGACACATTTCCTCATGAGCTGCTTCGGGACACATTTGCTCACGAGCTGCTCCAGGACACATTTCCCCTCGCGCTGCTCCAGGACACATTTCCCCATGCACTGTTCCAGGAAATGTTTCCCCACGAGCTGCTCCAGGACACATTTCCTCATGAGCTGCTTCGGGACACATTTGCTCATGAGCTGCTCCAGGACATATTTCCCCATGCACTGCTCCAGGACACATTTCCCCTCGTGCTGCACCAGGACACATTTCCCCTCGTGCTGCACCAGGACACATTTCCTCACGAGCTGCTGCAGGACACATTTCCCCTCGTGCTGCTCCAGGACATGTTTCCCCTTGTGCTGCTCCTGGACACATTTCCCCTCGTGCTGCTCCTGGACTGCTGAAAAGAGAGAAGAATGGAAAGGAAAGTAAAAGGACAGGCGGAGAGGAGCTCCAGGTGGAGCATCCTCCTATGCCGCCATCTTGCTGGAAACAGAAATGGCCATTTGGCTCATTGAATCTGCTGTACCACTTGATCACAGTTGACATATTTCTCAACCTTATTCTCCTGCTTTCTGCCTGTAACCATTGAATATGTCCCCGTAACCTTCTCCCCATAACGTTTTGAAAAAAATACCTCAGTCTGTGCCCTCTCTCTTTCTTTCTGTGTCTCTATCTAGTCTTTTGGATCGGTGTCAGCTTGTTCTGACTGTGTCTGTGTGGAACACTTTGAGCCTGGCTGAAGGTGATTAGGTGGAAGCTTACCTTCACTATGTTTGATTAAACTGACCTTAGGAAATGAATATTTGCAAAAATATGGCCAAAGAGATGCAAATGATACGTTATCCCATTAATAAAGTGAAGGCCAGCTTGGAAAATATCGATTCATGCTTGGTATGAGGCTGGGCATTATAACTGAGCACAACTCAGCTCCTTTTCAACTCAACAAAGATCTTTCAAATCCGGACCCAAAGGTTTGGATGTTTTTCTGCTTTATTGTTGCGCAGTGGGAGGAGTAACCCAGTCTGAGTGCTCAAGGTATCTTTTATTTCTCTGTTCAAGCATATGCAAGGGAGCCAAAGCTCAGAGCAATGTCTTCCCTCTGACTCCCAGAGCAACAGTCTCAGTATGTCTTATGGAATAGATTACAATGCTCACACAGTACGTCTGTCACACATGATGTCACATCCAAATGTCTACAACATGATTAATGGATTATCTTCTTTTGGTCCAAGTCCATCCATTGCTACTTCTTAAAAAAAACCCCGAAAGAAATGCAAATGCTGTAAATCGGAAGCAAAGCCAGAAGTTGTTGGAAAAAACTCAACGGGTCTTGCAGCATCTGTGAAGAGAAATCAGAGATAATGTTTCAGGTCAGATGACCCTTCCTCAGAAGGGTCTTTTTCATGGCTGCTTGCCTAGCCTGTTGCTCAGAGTTCATACACTTCCTGTACTTGACTAAATATGTTTGTGCTACATTAACCCTTTCAGTGCTCCCCCACGTTCCCCCAATCCCATTGTTCCATGTGAAACACTTGACTTTGGTCTGGCCACTTTTGGACGATGGTCTGTACAGTAGGTTGACCAGACCTCCTGGGTGGACCAAGTTGTTTGCAATTTGGTTACACTGAACTGAGCCTTCTCCCCAGTTCTTCTGCATTTCTAACTGGTACTCACTTAGTATGGGGTTTGGAATGTCCTTCTTATCCAGGTATTTCTCTAGATCCTTGTGTTCTACTGCTATTTCTAATCCCTTTTCCTATGGTCCACAACAGGATATAACGTTACCCCTTTGATTTAAGTCCATTGACTTGGCAGAATGTTGACCAGGTAATATTACATTGTTGGTTCATGTGACCCTATATATTTGTCAGCCCTGATGTATGGTCACTCGCTGAATGGACCTCTGGGGCCAATGTTTATTTCTTATCCTTGTTGGACCACAAATCCAGATTGGTTGACAATTGTCAAGGCAGGGTGTGGACGTTCTGCCATCTGCCGACCCTTGCAGCTTCCTGTTGGGTCTACTCCATATGTCTGATTTCCCATTCATATTGTCTATCAAGCTGTAGGGGCAAGCTGTACCCACCCATCCAACAGTACTGTCCTGATATTTTGAACCTGGTAGAATAGTTGGGACTGGGTGTCACTCAGTTGTGGGATTCCTATGACATTCCCATTAAGTATTGATTGAGCTTCTCCTAAAAGGTTTTAATGGAATATATCCTGCCGCTTTCCTGATAGGACTCATAGGATTGCCACTTCCCTCCAGGAGCCAATCTCAGACAGTTTGGTCTCTGACTGTTCCTGATAGGCTATCTGCTCTGAGTATTATGCTGATTACCAGGAGCCAAGTTCTGTAGGTTATACGTCATCATTGGATGTCCACAATATATCTGATTAACTGTGTCAGTATCCCCCTCCCCACCCAACCACACAAGCCCTTCTCACTACCACACTTGGCAAGGCTTAGAGGGCTATTGGGGCATAGTGGTAGTGCCCTTACCTCTACGTCAGGAGTCCCAGGTTCAAATCACACCTACTCCAAAAGTATGCAATGATATCTCTGAACAGGTAGATTAGGTAAACGCTTGGCTATGTTGCTCCAAGACCTCAGTGTTCTAGCTTTGTAAGCCCTATCCTTCTCTATGCTCTAGTTCTGTGTCTATTTTAGTTGCGATTTCTTTATATTGGAGGCAGACAGTTGACCTTCTGACTTATCATTTCTGTGTCCAGACTGTTTACTGGGCCTGGCCCCATGTACAGACCCTGTCATTCAAGAAGCTTTGTCCAGATCTTCTCCCCATCCCACATACCTCCCCTCCCCATTCAGGTACAGGCTCACTGTTGGGAGGAGCAGATTCTCATATAATCCTTGGATGCCCTGGGAACATTCCAGTGTTCGAATTATTCTGGAAAGTAAGGGCTTTACCTGATGGGAATCTTGGGATGACCTGTTAGTTGTTTTATGATACTGATCCAGCTCCTGATTCTTTCATTAACACAGGACATTCAAGTTTGAGGGGTGCTCATGGGGTGCAGTAGGTTTGGGTTGCTCAGATGTAAGGGTCCTGGTCTTTTCTTCCACTGTGGCAGGACCTAGAGGTAGTGCCCACTTCAGATTATATTGGGACATACATGTATTTGTTTGGTATGATATTGATACCTCAAAGGGGCCTCTCTCACTCTACCACATAGCCCAATGGTGGTCCATCTCCTTCATCCAAGGAGGCTTCCCTTCATTGCTGGATCCTCTTCTTGAAACAGGCAAGGACACTATACTAGTTCAAGGAGGATGCAGTCAGTGAAACTTTAAGGGTTCAGGTCATCTCCTGCCTCTGAGCATGTGGCTGGTACTTTGTCTGCCATTTCTAATAGGTGCCTGTGGTCACCTGACCAAAACTCCGAGGTCAATGAGCTCCACTGAGGACAGACGTCCCTCCATGCCAGCTAAGGATTCTGGGACTGCACTGGTAGTTAAAAGGAAGGCAAGCTGTTATGGGCAGTTGGTGGCACAGGTGAGGTGTTGCTCTAAACACCTTCTCCCGTTTATAAATACAATATAGAAGGTGCAGAGACCACTCATCCTTAACACTACACAATGTCCAAGGTGTGGAGAGAGTAGCTCTTGTACTGTGAGCAGGCAGTGGTTAAATGCCAAGTCATTGCTACTTTAACTGCGATGCTCTGTCTTTCTGGATGGACAATCATTTGTACAGGATTGCAGACAGCAGAATGATTCAGGTATGGTGTCACATGGTGTGTTTAAGATCATCTGGTGCAGGGACAGGGACTGTACACAGTGGGCTCCTGCCAAAGGTTCACAGCCAGCATGTAGTGCACACAGGTGTCTTCAGCTTCACTGTCTGGGTGTCCCTGTAATAGGGTCAAACTTTGAAGGTTCCCACATCAGTGGAAAATGAAGCCCCTTTCTTCTGTCAATCGCGGAAGGAAACACTAACCCTTCCCACTGCAGCCACTTCCATCTCCGTTGCTTGTTATTGAATTGAATTGATTTGAATTTATTGTCACGTGTACTGAGGCACCGTGAAACTCTTTGACAGCACAACAGAAGGCATTCCCTCGTCAAACAGCGGGTCTCAGGCTCAGCCTCTCCCCTCGGTCAGTCCCCAAATGTAAACATTCCTTTCCTGGCTGCCTTCCCGGTTAATCCCAACTCTACACGGTCCCCACATCCCCATCCACATTTACATATCTCAATCTTCATCTGACCACTTTAACCGCCCCCAGCCCAACTCCGGACACATTGCGTGAACATACCTGAAATAGTGATGCAGTGCCTCCCCCACCTCGTCCTCCACTGATGTTGCTAACTATCGATATCCCCTCTCCCACATTATCCCTTTCCTATCAATGCTCTACTGTCTTCACATCCTCATATACTGAGTGGCCCCGCCTTCACAACTGGACAGACCTCTGATCAAGACCAGACCACATCTGACGGACAGTGCCTAAGCCCCCAGACTGAGATCAGAGGCTACCCCTGACTTACTGTTTCAAAACCTCCCTGACTGCAGGATGTTCCTCAGACATGACTGAAGACTACTCCTCCTAGACTTTGAGACATGGCAGCCTGCATGAACCACACATAGTGTATTTGATGCATACACAGGTAGCACAAGGTGGAGGTGTAACACTGACTTAACACAATGCCATACATCAGTGTACCCACTCCCTTGGCATTCAGCTGCTGCCATGCTGAGCTGCCTGGCTTTGTGTGTGCACTAAAAGGCAACTCAGGGTAGAAGTACAGTGGACCTTTAAACTCTGACTGAGGAGGCAAAACTCCAAAAGGCAAGGCAGGGATACTGTCAGCGTTAAAGTAGACACTCTCAGCTAAAAGAGCGAGTGATAATTCCTGAGCTGCACCATACTCCAAACCATGAGCTGGGGTTTCTGTCCCAGTCTGTAAAGTGTGGGGCAGCAGCACCGCAATGAGAGGGGCTCAGAGTGCAGCATTGAAGTGTAACAGTGTAATGGAAGCAGATTGGTGATATGACATAATGATGCAAAATGGCTGGCACATGCAAGATGCCAATGTGGTGTGGACATGGAGTCCATGGAGTGTACGCTGAGATACTGGTGCCTGATGACTATGATGGTCTGAAGGACCAAGCAGTGAGTTTGAGTTGTTAGGTACCCACTCGAACTTGCATGTCAGGAATTGTCAGCATCTAGTTAATTTTTTTCCTTTTTATTAGGGTGAACAGACTGTTTGGCACTTTTAATTATCTTTTTTTATCATCACTCATCTTTTTTTGTTCATTTTTTTCCCTTTTTTTCCCATTACCCCCACACTACCGCCTAACTGCGGTAGAGCTTATTTTCCCCTGCACCTGTGTGTGTGTGCGTGTGTGTGTGTAGGTGTGAGACACAGTGAAAAACACAAGTTGCACGAATCTTTATTCAATTTCCACCACCAGGAAGAAAAGAAACACCCAAGTGGCCAGTGATAAGCAGTGCCCTTCACATCAAAGGGCAATGCTGTGTGAACCTAGTTTCTATTCAGCAGCCAGGAGAATGGGTCAGGACGTGTTAATGAGATGTGATTAGGGATTAATGAAGATGAGAATAATCCTTTTCAATTGGTCTTTTAATAGATTAGTCATCAGTGAGAATCTCAACTTGCCACCCAGCATTTGTTTGGAAAATTGGCCTATATGATCTCAACAGGATCTCCAGGTCTCATTGGACATTTCACTCCCAAATTCCTTATCATGACGCCAATCTGGGGCAAGGAAGATTCCATCCAGGAGCTCTGACACTGGCCTCATGTTGACTGGGATATTTGATGACACTAGAACATAAGAAAGAGGAGAAGCCCCCCCACCCAACTCCTCTCCCATTTAGTAAGATCATAGATGATTTTCTATCTGTGACGGTAACAAGACATAAGAAATATGAACAGGAGTAGGCCATTCTGCCCCTCAAGCCTGTTCCACCATTCAGTAGGATCATAGCTGATCTGATATTCCTCATGTTCACTTTTCTATATTTTCCCCGTAACCTTTGATTCTCCTACTGATTAAGCATCTAATAGGAGTTGGCTAGCTCAGTTGGTTGGATAGCTGGTTCACAAGGTAGAGTAACCCTAACAGCATGGGTTCAATTCCTATGCTGGCTGAGGTTACCATGAACGGCTCTCCTTCCCAACCTCCCTCCTCATCTGCAGTGTGGTAACTTTCAGGTTGAACCACTACCAGTTGCCTCTCTCCAGTGAGAGAGCAGCCCTGTAGTCTTCTAAGACTGTGGTGCCTTTTCCAAGAACATAATATAACTCTCACTATCTTGTCCTATCCACACATTCATTTGTTGTCCTGAGTGCCCAAAGAGCTATTGATTTAAGTCTTGAATACGTTCAATAACTAATGAGTGCTATAGCCTTCACTGTAACGTAAAGATCCATAAAAAAAATCCCTGACTGCTGTAAGCCTACCCTAGGGAGCAATCACACTACATCCCCTGGTGAGCCAATGCCCTTCCTGAGGGAGTGATCACACTACATCCCCTGGTGAGCCAATGCCCTTCCTGAGGGAGTGATCACACTACATCCCGTGGTGAGCCAATGCCTTTGCTGAGGGAGTGATCACACTATGTCCCCTGGTGAGCCAATGCCTTTCCCAAAGGAGTGATCACACTATGTCCCCTGGTGAGCCAACGCCCTTCCCGAGGGAGTGATCACACTATGTCCCCTGGTGAGCCAACGCCCTTCCCGAGGGAGTGATCACACTATGTCCCCTGGTGAGCCAACGCCTTTCCCGAGGGAGTGATCACACTACATCCCCTGGTGAGCCAACGCCTTTCCCGAGGGAGTGATCACACTACATCCCCTGGTGAGCCAACGCCTTTCCCGAGGGAGTGATCACACTACATCCCCTCATGAGCCAATGCCTTTCCTGAGGGAGTGATCACACTACATCCCCTGGTGAGCCAATGCCTTTGCTGAGGGAGTGATCACACTACATCCCCTCATGAACCAATGCCTTTCCTGAGGGAGTGATCACACTACATCCCCTGGTGAGCCAATGCCTTTGCTGAGGGAGTGATCACACTACATCCCCCGGTGAGCCAATGCCTTTCCTGAGGGAGTGATCACACTACGTCCCCTGGTGAGCCAATGCCTTTCCTGAGGAAGTGATCACATTATGTCCCCTGGTGAGCCAATGCCTTTGCTGAGGGAGTGATCACACTACGTCCCCTGGTGAGCCAATGCCTTTCCTGAGGGAGTGATCACACCAGGTTATATGGGAATGTAAACAGTCTCCCGTGGAGAGCTGCCACTTAACTGGTTTACTCTTTGCCATAAAGTTAACAGGATTGTAAAACAACTATTTGGTATCTATTTTTAAATAATAAGAAAATGGTGAAACATGAAACAGCAGAAGATGACAACAAACCAATAACTTTTGGTATCCTTTGTTTTCAAAGAAACTCCCTGATCAAAGTCAGTAGATTAATTTTTGTTTGCAATTGGCTTCCAGTTGGCTTAAAGGCAAAGCTAATTTCTAACTTTGCAGCAATTCTATAATCCCCGGGTTAATAAATCAATAAGCATCAAAGAGATGACACACTGTACTTTTGCAGATAAAATATTTGCAGAAAAGCAATTCTGTGCCAACTCAGTGTTAGCCATCCTCAGGACTGACATGGAACCCAGTCTCATTTATTGACTGTATTAATCTCTGCTTCATTGTTTGAGCAAGGTGCTGAACTAAACCTCATTTGTAGGTTAGTGTCAGTTATCGTTAGCTTCATGAGTATTTGTCACCCAGCTTTCATTGAGAGGCTTCTGACAGTTTCCTCTGTGAGGAGTGTTTGTGATGAAAACTGGAAAAATTTGTCATTCTTGGCACAGTGGAGGGGAGGGTTACCTCACATTCGATCATAAACACAGCTCAACAATTTTCTCACTTACTTCAGGAGAAACCAGAAAATCTTTTGAATACAGATGATGAGCTGAAGAAATCTCCCTACTAATTGTCGGCACTGAGTAGTCTCCAGCTGAGTAAAACGCAGCTCGCTTTAGATTGCAGCTCTTTTCACTTTACACTAGCAATGTTTAATAATGGCAAAATTAGCTGAATACCAACCACAATCATGCTACATCGTGCAATCTTACATTTCTATACAGTGAAAGCTATTTCTGACTGAACTTGCCCATTTGTGTGGAATTATTGGTCATCGTACAGATTTGCAGCTTGTTTTGTGCTATGGGCCCATGCCCATTTGGAACCGAGTTGAGCCTGTCAGCAGAGAGAGGAAACGTTTTTCCAGCTAGCTGAATATAAATGAAAGTGCTCGAGCTGAAGGATATTGTTCTCATTGAGTGGGTCACCTAGTCCGACTTAGATTCAATTGAAGTTGCATTTTCCCAGTCCTTGTAAGGTTCCACGCCCACACAAGACTCAACAAAATCACTAAGTGGAACCTGTGATTGGAATCGAGGCCTTTACAGGAGACATGTTGCAAGCAAAATCCCCACCTCGCTCCCAACGGAAAAGCACCAAATATGGCATCTCTTTGCTTTGTGTATAAATCAAGTGCCCATGATTTTGGCTGCTGCTTTTATACCTCTCCTGTCATTCCTTTTGAATTTGAAGCAAATAAAATTTGGGAAAGCTGTCAAACAGGCTGCCAGTTTCCTAATACCCATTTTATACGACCGTGAGAAGGAGCTATCAGTGTCAGAGACTTTGGTCTTTGATTTATAGCTTGCTATTATTAAAACTAAATCAGAGAGAAAACAATTACAACCTTGTTTTGGTAGGTACAGAACCAGTCTGACAAAGAGTTGGATTTTAACCAGTCGGGAGCCAGGAATCGGCAATATCTGCACATCCTGATTCGATCCTTTGGGGCGAAAGATTACTCTTTGGGATTTCCACAGCCGTGCCCTCTTAATTGGCCTGAAGATGAGTTCCTTGTGCAATAAAGGGTAACAAAAAGGCTCATGAGGCTGGAAGGTAAAGTGTAGGCCTTCGAGTTTGAGAGGAACAGGAGGAGCTGAATCACATGAAGTGTGATTTGATACAGAGGCTCCCTCTCACCAACATTGTTAAAATGGAGGATCTGAGCTGCAGGGAGAGGCTGAATAGGCTGGGGCTGTTTTCTCTGGAGCGTCAGAGGCTGAGGGGTGACCTTATAGAAGTTTATAAAATCAGGAGGGGCATGGATTAGATAAATAGACAAGGTCTTTTCCCTGGGCTGGGGGAGTCCAGAACTACTGGGCACAGTTTTAGGGTGAGAGGGAAAGCTATAAAAGGGACCTAAGGGGCAATGTTTTCATGCAAAGGGTGGTGCATGTATGGAATGAGTTGCCAGAGGAAGTGGTGGAGACACTGGTACAATTACAGCATTTAAAAGGCATCTGGATGGCTATATGAGTAGGAAGGGTTTCAAGGGATATGAGCCGGGTGCTGGCAAATAGGACTAGATTAGGGTTGGATATCTGGTCAGCATGGGTGAGTTGGACCAAAGAGTCTGTTTCTGTGCTGCAGATCTCTATGGCTGTAAATAGGTAGGCTGCACCGTTACTATGTGTGCCTGTGAGAATGTGGGCAGATGGTGAAGGTTGTGGGAGTTGGGTCTCGGAGCTGGAGATTGACTGGAAAAGTCCCAGTTGTTCCTTTGTGAGTTTGAGCTGTTGATATGCTAACTGATTACCCACTCCCAAAGGACTGGTCATGAGGCATTGTCCAGGCCAGAATCTCCTTAGGAGTATCACCTTCACCTTGAACAGTGTTGAGGATCTGGTACACCAGCTATTGCCAATATTACAAGCCCTATCTTTTCCAACTTCAGAACAGATTTTTTAAAAATTCTGCTGCATGCTGTGGCAATCACTGGCTGGAACAGTATTTATTGTCCCTTTCCTAATTACCCTTGAGAAAGCAGTGAGCTGGCATCATGAACGACAAGTAATGTAAATACATCCAGAGTGCTGTTAGGGAGGGAGTTTAAGGAATTTGACCTCCTGATGCTGAAGGAATGGCGATACACTTCTAACTAGGATGGTGAGAGGTTAGAAGTTTGTAAGTGGTGGTGTTCGCATATACTTACTGTCCTCGTTCTTCAAAATGGTAGGGTATGAGGTTTGGAAGTAGAGCTGTGGGACTCCTGGTACGTTGCTATAGCACAGAAACAGGCCATTCGGCCCAACAAATCTACACCAACCTTCCAAAGAGCATCCCACCCAGACCCATTCCCCTGACTAATGTACCTAACCTACACATCCCTGAACACCACAGGCAATTTAACATGGTCAATTCACCTAACCTGCACCCATTTGGACTATGGGAGGAAACCCACGCAGACACGAGGAGAACGTACAAACTCTATACAGACAGTCACCTGAGGCTGGGATTGAACCTGGGTCCCTGGTACTGTGAGGCAGCAGTACTAACCACTGAGCCACCGTGCTGCCCCTATATCTGAAGCATTACAAATAGTATTGAACTTTGTGTAATCATTGGCAAACATTCCTAGTTCTATAATTATGATGGAGGGAAAGTCATTGATGAAGCTACTGATGATGGTTGGGCTTAGGACACTTATCCTGTGGATCTCCTGCAGAGATGTCCTGGAACTGAGAGGACTGACTTCCACCAACCAAAAATCATCTTTTGTGCTGTGTATGACATCAAAAAATAGTGAGGTTTCTCCTGTTTCTCCCATCCTGCCCCTGATTCCTGACTCTACTTTGAGTTCCGAAGTGAGGTCATATTGAGCTCAAAGCATGAACTCTGTTTCTCTCTCAGATGCTGCCAGACCCGATGAGTTTTTTTCTGGCATTTTCTGTGTTTGTTTCCCATTTACAACAGTTTTATTAGGAGTCCTTGGTGCCACATTCAGCCAAACGCTGCCTTGATCTCAAGGGCAGTCATTCTCATCTGCCCCCAGAGTTCAAATGTTTTTGTCCAATTTTGAACCAAACCTGTAATCAAGGAGCTGAGTGGATCAGGTGGAACAAGAGGGGAGAAAAAAAGACAAATTTAGTATCAGATATTGGTAAGTGTTATCACCCACTGGGGTAGTGCATTGTAAATTGAGACCTGCCATTCCTGGAGTCATACCAAATATTTTTATTTAAGGTAGACACACTACCTCAGTTAATATGACTTTCAAACCAGAGTTGATAGATGGCATGAACCAGGTTTTATTTACATAAAAAGCATTATTGTTTATTCTAAGTAATTTCACTATAATTGCAAGCGAGCAGATCGATACCACTGGCATATAACACTACTGTAGTAATTATAATGAGGTTAGCCATGTGGACAACATAGAATATAAGTTCCCTGATTGGGGCTGTTAATCAGGCAGCCATGGCTGACAGATATAAACAGGAGCATCAGAAGGTCTGCTCACTCCCAGAGCTGACCCTGAGGAAGCCAGTGTGAAGGACTCTCCGTGTGTAAGTAAGTAGTAACTTGATGATGGGATACCAGCCTCTGTGGAGTTATCTTAGTGGTGACGTGAGAACAGCAAGCTCCTGAAGAAATTCACTCGCAGCAGTGGTCTTTGAATTGGGGTAAGCATTTCTAGCACAATGCCATTATTTGGGAAGCTTGAATCATTCGGACACTGGGCCCAGTATGTGGAAAGAATTGATTATTTTTTCAAGGCAAATGACATTGGGGCAGATGTAAAGTACCGAGTAATTCTCCTGTCAGCTTGTGGTCCTATAGCTTTTTTGATTATTAGGAGCTGAACTTTCCCTGAGGCACCAGATACAAAAACCTTTAAAAAATTGATGGATTTATTTAAGGAATATTAGGCTCCGTAAGCCTCCTCTAATTCTGAGATACTTTCAGTTGTACTTGGTATTTAGACAACCAGGTAAATTTGGAATAGAATTTTTGACTAGGTTAAGACGACTAGCAGAGGCATGTGACTTTGGTTTAATCCTTAATAAGATTATAAGAGATCATTTGGTATGTGTGATTAATAATATAACCATGCAAAAGTGCCTATTACCCGAAGCCCAACTGGACTTCAAACAGGCACTTATACAAAGAGACCTGGGGATTCTGCTACATAATGCTTTGAATTGGTGTTACATGTAGACAGGGTAGTTAAGAAGGCATTTAGGAAGCTTACATTTGTTGCTCAGACCTTTGAGAATAGGAGTTGAGACATAATGTTGAGGTTGCATAGGACGTTGCTGAGGCCTCTACTGGAGTACAGTGTCCAGTTAACAGGATATTATTAAGGTGGAGACGATTCAGAAAAGATTTACCAGATGTGGCTGAGTGAAGGGTTTGAGTTTGAAGATAGACTGAGGCATGTTTGACCGGAGCATAGGAGGTTGAGGAGTGACCTTATTGTGGTCTATAATATCATGAGGGACATAGAGAAGGTGAATGGTAGGTGTCTTTTCCCTAGGGTGGGGATTTCACGACCAGGGTGGATATTTTTAAGGTGAGAGGAGAAAGATTTTAAAAAGACATGATGAGCAACGTTTTTACACAGAAAGTGGTTCGTGTGTGGAATGAACTTCCAGAGAGCCATAGGGAAAGGCTGAATAGGCTGAGGCTATTTTCCCTGGAATGTCGGAGGCTGAGGGGTGACCTTTTAGAGGTTTATAAAATCATGAGGGACATGGATAGGGTGAATAATCAAGGTCTTTTCCTGGGGTAGGGGAATCCAAAACTAGAGGGTATTGGCTTAAGGTGAGAAGGGAAATATTTAAAAGGGACCTGAGGGACTACATTTTCACACACAGTGTAGTGCATGTATGGAATGAGCTGCCAGAGGAGGTGGTGAAGGTTAGTCCAATACAACATTAAAAGGCATCTGGATGGGTCTATGAACGAGAAGGGTTTGGAGGGGTATGGGCCAAGTGCTGGCAAATGGGACTGGATTAACTTAGAATATCTGGTCATCATGGACAGTTTGGACTGAAGGATCTATGACTATGTCACAAAGGGTGATGTGTATACAGTTACAACATTTTAAAAGCATTTGGATAAGTTCATGAATAAAGAGGGATATGGGCCAAGCGAAGGCAGGTAGGATTAGTTTAGTTTGGGATTATGTTCAGCATGGACTGTTTGGACCAAAGGGTCTTCTTCTGTGTTGTATGATTCTCTGACTCTATGACTCTACAATTGGCTTTATCAGTGGAAAATGCAGTAAGTGGAACATATGTGGTCCAGGGTGTTCTGAAGGAAGTAGACTCCTTCACCAGTCTGACAGCTTGGAGGACACTTCTTAAGTAAACGCCATTGCATCGCCTCACTTGGGACATATCCTGAACAGAGGGACTCTAGGTCAGCCCACGGCAAAACCCCAAAATAAAGCCAAGCCTCAGCCAAACAATTAAAATTTTCTTCTGTTTCTGGGCTGGCAAGCTATTGTAGTTGCTGCATGTGCGCAAACATGAGACAGCAGAGGAGTCTCACTCAACCTAAATTGAGCAAGAGAACCCATGTCAGGAGAGTGCAACCCCTGGTTTGGAACAGATAAACTGCTTAGCAACATCCAAATCAGAACCAATCAAAATAAACGTCTGGTCAAATGGTCACCTGGTTCTAATGGATTTGGAGATGCTGGTGTTGGACTGGGGTGTACAAAGTTAAAAATCACACAACACCGGGTTATAATCCAAGAGGTTTAATTGGAAGCACTAGCCTTCGGAGCGCTGCTCCTTCATCAGGTGGTTGAGCACCTGGTTCTATGGAGGTCGATATTGACACAGCTGTTTCAGTGATCACAGAACCTGTCATTTATAAAATTTGCTCTGGACTCCAAATCTAAAGTTTGTGCAAGACCTCGGCTAGACTGAAAACCTGTACCAGGGAACCTTTACAGATTAAGGTATAACATCGGCTTCAGTCTCTTTGAGAAGCAGCTGGTTCAGTTACCATTGATTGTCGTATAAAAGAGTCAGACCCAAGCCTGATGGGGTGAAATTAGTTGAGAAAGATTCACCAAGATTGGCTCAAAATTGTTTGATTAGAAAATGGCTCCCTGAGTGAAGTCCTTTCAAAACCCAGAGGTTTATCAGGAAGGTCCAGGGCCTGTCAAAGGAGCCAAGGCCACCTTACGTGTTGACCAAGAAGCAATTCCATGATTCTACAAGGCCTGCCCAGTGCCATTTGCCTTATCATCAAAAGTAGAGGCAGAAATCAGGAGGCTGGAAAGTGAAGGAGTTGTCAAGCCAGTCTAGTCCAGCACCGGTCAGACTGACTGAGATCCAATCGGTTGGTTTGCCTTTGTGGGGATTTTACACAAACGGTAAACTGCAGGTGGATAAATACCCAATGGAGGAGAAGGGCTCATGCCCGAAACGTCGAATCTCCTGCTCCTTGGATGCTGCCTGACCTGCTGCGCTTTTCCAGCAACATATTTTCAGGATAAATACCCAATTCCTTGCATTGAGGATTTATACACAAACCTGGCAAGGATGCTGTCCTTTGTGAAGCTGGACATGAGCCATGTGTAATTGCAGTTGCGGGTAGATGAGGAGTCCCAGAAGTATGCTACAATCAATACCCACAAGGCTTTGTACCAATATACAAGACTGTCACTTGGGCTATCATCAGCCTGTGCAATCTTTCAGTGGAGAATATTTTACAAGGACTACCCCAGGTCACCATTTATCTAGATGATGTCCTAATAATAGGGAAGACCAATGAGGAGCACTTAGAGAACTTGGAATTGGTCCTTAGATGTTTTTCTCAGACAGGCGTATGCCTTAGAAGGGAAAAATATGTGTTCCAGGCACCCGAGTGATTTACTGAGTCGACATGATTGAGTTACACCATTGGAAGGTAAAATGGGGATGTCCCTGGCTCCCATGACTGTATCAGATTTATGCTTTCCTTGGGATGGTGAATTCAGAGAATTCCTACTGTATGGAAATAGGCCATTTGACCCAACAAGTTCACACCGACCCTCAGAGTATCCCACCCAGATCCATTCCCCCTAGCCTATGACATTTCTCATGACATTTACTTAACCTACGCATCCCTGAACTCTACAGGCAATTTAGCATGGCCAATTTACTGAACCCGCACATCTTTGGAATGTGGGATGAAACATGGTGCATCCACAGGAAACCCACGCAGACACAGGGAGAATGTGCAAACTCCATGCAGACAGTCGCCTGAGGCTGGAATCGAACCCAGGAATTATTATTGGAAGTTCATCGATAACCTGGCCTCCACCCTGGCACCTTTGCATCAACTCTTGGAAAAGGGTCAGCCTTGGAAATAGTTGTGTGGTCAAGTGAAGATGTGGAGAAACAGCTATCATCCTCGAATGTGTTGGCACAGTATGATCCCAACAGAGATCTGGTATTGACATGCAATGCCTCCCCATATGACATCAGCGTATTGTTAGCTCACAGGTGGCGCACTGGAGAGGAACATCCAAAAGCCATATGCACCCAGGACTTTGGCTATCCCCCAGATAGAGAAGGAAGGTTTGGCTGTCATATGGAAGTCCCACCTATATCCTTATAGATATAAATTTGTAATAACAATAGACCACAAACTCTACAAAGCTTACTTAAAGAGGACAAGGCAGTGTCCCCCATAGTTTTGTGTTGAATTCAGATGCATTGACCTGCTTCACACTGACAGACACGCCACCAATGGGAGATTCCATAATGGTTTTAAGTGTTCTCGACACACTTTCAATCCCAGCTGACAATATCAGAGTTTGGATGCAGAATGATCTCATCCTGGCAAAACTGAAACAGCTGGTGGTGATCAGGGAAACCGAAGGACCATCACAACAAGAATTAAGATCTTTTTGGACCTTGAGAGACCAGATCACAGCAGAGGGAAGCATATTATTATGGGGAACAAGAGTGAATGTTCCAAGCAAAGGTAATGATCAGATATTGGCTAAACTCCACGAGGGTCACCCAGGGGTTTCCAAAACATAGATGTTGGTAAGACGTTATGTTTAGTAGCCAGGACTGGATGGGGCAGTGTCCACAGTGCCAACAAGGATAAAAATTACAGTCAACAGCTCCCCAACATTCATGGGAATGGTAGGGTAAACCCTGGACTCGGTATAGGAGGAACTACAGAAAAAGAGCCCACATCCTTGGACTGAGAGGGGGTGGGATGTAGTGATTATAACAAGGTCAACCAGATGGACTGCATAGAAAATGAGTTCCCTGATTGGGGCTGTTAATCTGGTCCGGTCAGGGATCCCTGGCTGACAGGAGGATCAGGGTTCTGTTCACTCTGAGAGCTGGTTCTGAGGGAGCTGGATCAGTGTCAAGTGTAAATAAAAGGTGACTTGCTGATGAGATATCAACCTCCGTGGAGTTATTTCAACCAGAAGCTAAAATTCTATTCCCCTCACACACCCAAAACACACACATACACACAGAGCATCTCACAGACAAACATACACACAATTGTGTGCATATAAACACGCCCAGACACAAACATAGAGATGAAGATGGAGGCAGAGCTTCAGCCAGAGCTGGTCCGTTCCATTTCTTCCTTTTTCTTTTATTTCTCTTTCACTTCTCTCTTTGTGCTTCATTTCTTTTCTTCTTTCGTCTCGCCTTAGTGTGGACCCAGGGTGGTGGCCTCCCGGCTTGGCACAGGAATCTATCGGCGGGCTGCAGAGGTCTCTTGACACAGCATGACAGCCTCTTGGTGGCCTGTGGCAGTATGTGCAGCAGCGGCAAGACTAGCCAGCTGAGATCTTTCAGAGAGTGAGTGAAGTGGAGGTGAACGGGGCCTCAGCATGGCTAAGCACTCAAGAAAGACTATTGATGATTACCTTATTTCTTTATTTTTCTACTTATTCTATGAAGGTCTGTAATGTTAACTTTTTAACTTTGCTTCTCTCTCTTACTAAGTTGTACCTACGTTTTTTACCTAGACGTTTTGTACCTTAGACAGTGCCATGTGTGGTGCCATTAGACACTTTTCACTGTACTCCTGTACTTGGGTACAATGAAGTCTCAATCTCAAACACACACATCTATACACACCCATGCATCACACACACACATTCCTGCATGCAATCACATACATGTGCACATGCAAACACATGTATAGATACAAGCACAAACTTATATTCACAAACACATACACGCCCACACAAGCGCAGACAGACATAAACATAGACACGCATGTCATGCACACACAGAGACACACACCCACACACACCTATGCAAACATAAACACACATACACAAACCTCCTATTTGTTTGTAAGAAATACAAAGTGACTGATTCATTTTGAAAATGTCTCTGATTTATGGATTAAAAGTCATAGCTCACAACAATTGCTGTAGGCAAGCAAACTGTTTTTTCAAGTATGAATTGAATTTTTTAACTGCAGAGAACAGGCAGCTTCTGCTGAGAACAACTGCACATATTTCTGTGACTTTCTCTCTTTCTCTGTGTCTGTGTGACAATAACTTGCCTCCAGTTCAAATTTGCTCAGTTAGTTGAGAACCAATTGGCAGCACATGTAAACAACTCCTTTAGGACCAGACCAGCTCAATAAGTAGTGCTGCTGCTGAGCCACTCTTGGGGGTGGACATTGAATAGAGTATATTTAGCACCTTCTTCACCTTCAGTGCTTCCACTTAAGTGGTACGCAACATGGTGGAGCACTAATTCATCTGCTAGGGGCTGAGAGGGTGTGGGTGGTACATGGTAATCAGCAGGAGCTTTCCTTGCCCATGGTTGATGTGATGATACTTCATTATTCCATGTTGAGTAGCCCCAGTGCAGCTCCCTCCCAACTGTATCTCACTGTGCCGTCACCTCTGCTGGGTCTGTCCTGACAGTGGAACAGACATATCCAGGAATGGCGATAGAAGTGTCTGGGACATTGTCTGTAAAGTATCATTCCGAGTGTTACGACATTAGGCTGTTGTTTGACTAGCTGTGAGCTAGCCCTCCCAATATTAGCACTAGTCCCCAGCTGTTGGTAAGGAGCATTTAGTAATCCTGACAAGGCTGAGTTTGCACTCTAACATGTACTTTGTCCAGTTTTCTGTCTTGTTTATGGCTTTTTAGCAGCTTTTATTCAATTGAGTGGTTAACTTTCAGGGAGCAGTTAAGAATTAACCACGTTGCTGTGTGTGTCAATTCACATAGAGGTCAGACCAGGTAAGAGTGAGAGATCTTCTGTAGAGGAAGGGGGAACTGAACATGTTTTTCTGACAAGGTTGCGTTTAGGCTGGATTCATTAATTTAGATTAGATTCCCTACAGTGCGGAAACAGGCCCTTCAGCCCAACCAGTCCACACCGACCCTCAGAAGAGTAACCCACCCAGACTCATTTCCCTCTGACTAATGGACTTACCACTATGGACAATTTAGCATGGCCAATTCACCTAACATGCACATCTTTGCGCTGTGGGAGGAAACTGATGTAGACACAGGGAGAATATACAAACTTCACACAGACAGTTGCCTGAGGCTGGAATTGAACCTGGGACCTTGGTGCTGTGAGGCAACAGTGCTAACCACTGAGCCACCATGCTGCCCTCCCCTCTTTTTATTAATTTAAATTCCTCCATCTCTCCATCTGCCATTGTGGGATTTGAACTCAAGTCCCCACCATATTACATAGAAATCTGGTGACAAAACCCATTCACAGAGGTCAGGTAATGCTTGACAATTGATGCTACAGATTGTTTGTAATTAACATCTAATAAACATATCTTCAGATTAAAATCTATAACCTCAAGGATATTTGAACACCAATTGGCAGAGACCCTCAACACAAAAAATGCTTTATGATTTATTTCACTGCATTGGGGGATTTGTTTTTGAGATTTTGGACTTCAGAACTTCCTGACGTCAGTAGATGTTATCACCTTTTGTTTTCATAACGTTTGGCTTTTTATAAGATGGGGAACTCCCTTCTTCCCTTGTCCAGTGATTCAAAAATGTACAAAATCAGTCCCAAAGTTGGCAACGTGTTTAAAAAAAAAGTGACATTGAAATGATTTAAAATCTCAGCTGGTGACAGGCTGTGACAGAATGCTAGACAAGTTGTAGAAAAGAACGCTGGCCTCAGTGGTCAGTGAGATCGATAGTGCTGCACCATGAGCTGCTGCTTCTCCTCAGCTCCATTATAATAAAGGATTTGGATGGGGCTGTGTCCCATTGGTCAATGAAACAGGTAACTCCTTCACCATGGAAAGAAGTAATCACTTTTCTGAGTTAATTTTCCTCAAGCGTGGGGCCATTTGTGGCTATAGTTTCATGTGGCATGTAAGGGGCATTGTTGGGCCCGGTGGAGCTGGTTAAAGAGAGCCTATTGTCTTACTGATCTCTGACTTGGTGGCACTCAATTCCCAGATTAGGCCACACTCATCCGAAAGGTTACAGTGGATTGCTAGGCTTGGCAGAGCTGCATCCTATCACAAACACCAACCTCAAATAGGTGAACATGACCCAAGTATCTGAACAGAAAGTCAATCTATATGTTTCTAGACTGTGTATCAGTTTCACTGAATTGTCAGTGTTCACACTGAACTGAATACTGTGTCACCCGAGGACAGGTTTTATTACAAGGATGTGTCACAGTCACTGGGATCATGGGATATTAGTTATAGCCAACAAACATTCGACGCCCCAATTAAGACGGCAGGCCCACTTGAATTTTGATCTCCGACACAACAATGAAGTCCCAGTGTGTGACCAGGGCTCATTTAGATTAGATTCCCTATAGTATGGAAACAAGCCCACGCCCACCCTCCAAAGAGTAACCCACCCAGACCCATTCCCTACATTGGGCTCTGACTACTGCACCTAACACTATGGGCGATTTAGCTCAGCCAATTCACCTGGCCTGTACATCTTTAGACTGTGGGAGGAAATCCATACAGACTCAGGGAAACTCCACAAAGACAGTTACCCAAGACTGGAATTGAACCTAGGTCCCTGGTGCTGCGAGGCAGCAGTGCTAACCACTGAGCCACCATGCCACCCATATGGATGGGCTGTGCCTTTGGGTTCAAATGAATTTTGCATTCTTCAGAGAGAAAGCTTTATTCCACTCTAATATTTGTGTCATTAAAAAGAGACTGAAGGTTGAAAATACATGTCCTTTTTGAGGTCAGTGTGGCAGTATGTTGAATCTTGGATATATGGTGAGAAAATAAGGAATGATGTATGTAAAAGTTCACTGCTTTTGATGCCAAGCTTCCAGGGACAACTGACAACTTTTTGAATGCAGTTATTGGCTTTTTGACACCAGGCAAAATCAGTTTATATTTTAAACAAATTTTATTTTAATTTTTATTTACTTTAGAAATCTTTTAAAAATTACCATTGGAGAAGCTGACCCAAACTGACCCCAGTTGGTTGCAAAATCTGTGTAAACTTCCGTGTAGACCACAAAACAGGAACATTTTCATCTCAACTAACAATATATTTTACATCAGATAATGAATGCTTGATACAAAAGTAATAAATTGTTACAATTAACTGATGGGTGAATGGGAAGTAAATAAAATTCAACGAGTAACTGAGGCTAATATTCCTATACACATAATAGTGCTGTGGGGATTAGAGTTTCAGACTTAGGTGTCTGTAGTTTTCTTTTTCTCTGCTGGAGACGTCACTGTCTCACCAAGCCCCCCCCCCCCCCCCCCCCCCCCCCCCCCTCCACCCCCCCTTTAAAAGCACGTTCACAATAATGTTTTGTTTACAAAAATTTGGAGAGGAAAGGTTCAGAAGCGACATCGTGTCATGCGTGCAATTTACATCATTCTGACAGTTGAAAACAAATTCTCTAAGTTTGCTAACTGTTTATTCATGAAAGTAGTGTCTCCAACCAATAATTGTGACAGTTTGTTCACATGGTTAATGCATCACCGTGTTTTGCTGAGAGATTACAGAACGAGGAAAGGAACATTTCCATTTGTGCCTCACCAAGTAACCACCCATCCCAAAGATTTGAAAATATTAACTCTGTGAATTTTGCTTCAATTTTTTTTGATATTACGCCATCCCCATTTTCTGAAATTTGCCAAGGGTGCACGGTTCCCCTGGCATTGGAGAAACACTGGAAAATCTGCTGTCATTGCTCCTCAATCATTGACTAATCAATGATCCACATCAATGAGCTGGAGAAATTACACTTGCTCTTATCTAATCTAACTTATCTAATTTTTTCAGCCAATACAAAGCCAGGCAGGAGATGATACAAAAACAAAGGAGCAAAACCAGGTGAAGGGAGTGGAGAAGTGATAGATGGAATCGAACATGAATCAAGAAGCCAGCATATTGGATAAACTAAGAAATTAGAAAACCAGGTTAACCATTATTGCACATAGATGGGAGTATATGTGTAAGAAAATCCTTGCTGCGATTATAAAGGAATTTGTCAAGAACATGCCTGGAGTTTTAGTTTCCCTACTTAAGGGTGTACCTACCTTAGGGTAAGGATAGGAGTTGTTTTTTCTTGTTTTCATTCATGGAACGAGGGCTTTACTGGGTAGGCTACATTTCTTGGCCATTCCAGAGAGTAGATCAGAGTCAGCTACATTGCCGCAAGTCTGGAGACACAGACCAGGTAAGGAGAACAAGTTTTTTTCCCTAAAGGCCATCAGTGAACCAAATGGGGTTTATCCAACCATCTATATTTTAGACTCTTAATTCCAGATTGTTATTGAACGTAAATTCCACCATCTGCCTTGACAGGATTTGAACCTGAGTTGCCGGGACATTACCTGGGTCTCTGGATTAATAGTCCAGCGATAATCCCATAACGAGGAAAGGAATATTTCCATTTGTGCCTCACCAAGTCCAGCTTTGACACACTCCATAGTTGAAAGCTTACTGACTCCGGAAATTGGATGGAAGAAATAAAACCAATGTATTGCACTCTTTTGCAGAAAACAACAGTAAGGTTGCTACCAATCAGAAATGTATTGATGTGGCCAAAGAGATCAGGGCATGGTCTACCTGAGAGTTCTCCTGGAGCTTGTGGCCAATCTGAAAACAAACAGATAGGCTGGTGTTCCTCCTGCTGTGGTGAATCCACCACCACCAATAGTATGTGAGTTGATCCAACTCTCATCATTACTTCAGAGACAACCCAAGAGACATTTTATTTTTTTAAAAAATCACTTGGGAGGCATTTCCTTGGGAGACCGACAGAAACACAAAATGTTGTCCCATTGTTAATATCGGTTTTTCCAATGAGTACATGGACATGTATGTACCATCAACTAAGTATAATACAACATCTATTACACATTGTCCTCTTTAACACACAATCTCCCTTTGAGCAAAATTGAAACAGCTTGAGTTGGATTTGAATGTAGTACTGTCTGCATATGTAGTGAATGATTAAATGTTGCTGAAATCCTGTTGCCTTGAACATAGAAGTGTTTTTCAAATCCCCGTGGGTCATGTCTGGTTCCAGCGTTGGTACCTTGATGCAGAGCAACTCTTCAGGAGATTAAACAGCCAATTAACATCTGAAGCCACCCCATTACATATAAAAAGAGAAATATCATAGTCTGCAGCACTGAGCCAGCTTGGCATGATTCAGGTAAACCACAATAACTCCATACAGTCAGGCCCCTCCCATCCAAGTGTTTGCACTGAGGCCAGAGCAGCCATTGTAAGCTAATTGAACAAAAACAAGGTCAGAGTGGGACAGTTTGAATGGTGGGTAATGGTCCAACTGGTGGAGCAACATACTCCTCTTCCCTCAGCAATCGGAGGAGGATTCGCTTCTGATCTCTGGGCCAATTGTAAATGTGTGTGTTCTGCAGCCAATTGGGTACATGAGCCTGCAATGAAAGGAAAGGTTTACAGTCAGTACATGGCACACATACAATGATGGAAAACAAGATAGTAAAGTGCATAGTATTCATTTACTTTGTTCCAAATGACATTGGACTAAAAACTAAAAACCTCGGGTATAGTACTGACTGTGTGTGTGTGTGTGTGTATGTGTGTGTGTGTGTGTGTGTGTGTGTGTAAGTGAGAGAGTGTGT